>NC_084798.1:85137275-85437275 GCF_963169125.1 Humulus lupulus
ACACTCAAAACAAGATACATATGGTTTTTTCATTAAGGAATAAGAGTGCAATGCTTTACCATATAATCTATTTAAAGCTACAGAATGAATAGTGATGACTCCTCAACATCATCATTAGAGAGAATTAAGGCAATCTCTTTGATTGATTTCCTGACCTATAAATAAGAGACCAAAAATTGAATGAAAGTTAATAGAAGAATTAATAAACAGATCAACAATAGCTACGCCTCCATTATAGAAAGAGAATAAAGAAGATTGGCAACATAAGTATAATCAAATTCCAACTGAAGATAGTTTTAGTTTCTCAAGTCAGCATACTCAATTGCAATCATATACTGAAATATCATTTCATTGATTACTCATCTTTCTTGTGCTAGCTTTAGCTGCATTGTAAATTTTAATTGTATGTATGTTAGTTTAGTGAATTTAATAGACTGTATTTTATCTTTGACATAACTGCTTCTTTATTAGATAGCTCATACTCAACCTATAAATTTGCACACTTGTACATATATCAATAGTGGAAAAAACTTGTTAGACATATGACAAATCAAACAAAAAAAAAACATGATCAAAGCTTCTATTCTAGTAAATATAATATCTGCATAACATAGTATATGATCTATTGCTCTATCTCAAGACAGTTTTTATACCCAATCAAAAGTTGAATGCATGAATTCCACCAAACAGACCATTCTATTATTATAGAAAAATTGCATAGTAAATAAAAAAGCAGAGCAACCCCATGGCCACAAATTAGGAAAAACTAAACAGTTTCCAAATGAGAGACCCAATAAATGGTCAACACCATGGACAAGGCAAGCCAAGATGACAACCCAAGCAGTAACAAGTTCCTGAAATGCCAGAAAATCAAATAGCAAAGAAATATCAAAATATAAATAAGCATAATAGAAAACAAAATGAAGATTCAAACAAAGCTTGGGAACAACTGCAAGATGAAAACTATAATAAATAAATAATATAACAAGTGAATGCAAAGCCAATCATAACTATCATATAAACTATAACTTACCAAAGCTATAAATAAGAAAAGAGAATACAGTGCAAAGAAAATCAAACTTGCCAAACAACTTACTGCCATTAAGACATTATTTTTTCAGACAGGAGGGAGCAATGAAGACATAAAGTGTTTCATAACTTTCTTCAGAAAGCAAAGTAAAGGCTTGATACACTACAAACATAATCAAGCAAAGTTTTTTTTTTTCAAATAATAAAAAAAAACAGCTATGTGTCCTTTACTGATATTAAAACAAGGAAATACAAATCAATGCAACTTAATCTTAACTAGAGTTTATAAGAGCAAGCATATTCCTACTGAATTCCCAATAACTTAGTAATACAATCAGAATTTGGTATTATTCCATTGTATGCACTACTAGGAAACAAGGAAATTATTAAAGTAATTGGACCTATGTAATTGTGGCATGATTAAATTACCAAATTTTAAAAAATAGACCAGCAGTAGCAGCAAAATAAAGCAACAGTAGCAGTAAAAAAACAACACAAACCAATAAAAAAATACACCAAAGCCAATAGCAAAATACATATTCTATGCCATTAAACCAGTAGCAAAATGCACCAAAGAAGTTAAAGAAAAAAATAAAAAATAGTTGAAAGAAAAAAATAGAAGGAAATGAAAAAACAAAGGAAAGGGAAAATGGAGCTTTGAAAGAAAAATCTGAATAAATCAAAAAAGCAAAACAAAAAGTTAAAGAAACAAACAAACAAAATACTAACACTAATACATAACTAAGGCTCAAAGCAAATGATTTACAAAGCATTACCACAAAGCATAACCATAAACCTAAATCCTAAAACATAAATAAAAATCCCCAAATTATATAACTTAACAGACAAAATCAATTCTCAATCACAAGAAATATATAAGGAAAAACATAATGCTGAATATTATACTTAAAAACCATAAAACAAGAAGGGATATCACTAATAAATACAAAAAACACGTGATATTAAAAAAAATAAACCCAAGTCAAATTTCCATAAATAAAAGCATGGTATGTATTAGAACAGTTGTAGTTATTGCCTTTGACTAGATATTGATGATGAAAAAAGATACTATGACCAGAAGTCTATTTGTGATTTTGTTTTATTTCTTTTGTTGGTAAAAATTGGTGTAACTTTCCTATTGTCTATTTATGGGATGAAATAAAGGGAGCACAACAGGATGAGATATCAATTCCAGCTACCTTCATGGCATGGTAATTGCACCAAAAAAAATAAAAAAAACTCAAAGGAAAACAATTACCAGACAGTTTGAACAGAGAAATTTTGTATCACCTTCATCATGTAATACAGACTATAATATGATGACAAGTTGAGATCCCATGGCATCTATTGTCACAAGCCAATGAATGAATGTTGTACTATAATTTTTGCAGACCTATAATGAAGTATCAAAGCATAAAGTTGCAAGTGGAAATAGTAATTATATCAAAGCATAAAGAATTACTAGCAAAAATATATATCAAAGCATAAATATATATGACCACATCAACAAAGAAAACGTCAAATGAAGAGCCCGATATCATGATAAACTCTCAAGTCGTGACTACTAAATTATGTAGTATCCTGAGGAAATAAAAAAAGAAATAGAAAAAAAATACCCAAACTAGAAAACACATAAAAAAACTTGTTATTAAACACAAAAGATGGAAGGCATTAACACATAAAAAAATGAGAAGGAAATCTCAAAATACGGTCACAAAAACACGTTTAAAACTATTTCTAAATCATGCATACTTATAGTTACTTCAAGGATAGTTCAATTCTGTTCACACCACGAGTTGGCATTCTTATGGTCTTTAGTAGAAATATCACCCAAAAATATTTCTTTCAGTAAATTAATCAAAGAGTTTCAGGGCAAACGAATGAAACATACCGAAAAACAAAGCAAGTTATAGACAAAACCCAAAAACAAAGTAAGTTATAGACAAAACCCAAAAACAAAGCAAGTTATAGACAAAATTATGGATTGTCCAATACTCAAAAATAGAACTTATATATGTATGCATGAAATCTTATGAAATGGAAACAAATGAGCAAAAACTTAATAAGCTAGCTGCCAATATAATTTTCAAGATGATTACAATAAACACCAAAATTTTAAGCCTCACCACATCAATTTTAGCAAATAAAGATACAATAAACATATATGTACATATATATAAATACAGACCAAATTGGAGGGAATACCTAGTGAAGGAAGATTAAAAATAATTCGATACACCATAAGAAATAACTGCATGGGCACATTCTAGAAGAACAAAATCACCATTTTTTTGTTCTAAACAAGAAAACATAGCAGTGATAGATTGTGGTAGAAATACAAATAGGATAAAAGAACTTACAACCCGACTGTTTCCACCATCAACACCTACCTTGTTCGCCATCACAACAAATGCCAACTTCCCAAGGCCAGATAGACTAGCCTAAAAATCATGACATGTTACATTAAGATACATATTACATTAGGGCAATTAAAGACCTAAACTACCGTATAAGAACACAAGGAAGCTCATCAAACTATTAAATTTGAATTCTACTCACCCTTCAAAATAATCTGCCTGAAGAAGATCAAGGTAAGTGTCACATTTGTTCCCAATAACCTACATGAATCATTTCAATAAACCAAAATAGATTAACCGTATGCTATGAAAAATCTTCCCACAAATAATTCAGGTTTGATCAACCATGGTTTAACAGAGCATTTCGACAAGAAAAAAGAATACAACGATCTTAAGTATTGGAACCCAAACGAAATATGCAAAAAGAACATAAACCCTATCAAAAATATGGTAAAGAAGAAAGTGAGATCAGTTCAAAGGGGCTATAGAATAGAAGAGAGAAATACCTTGCCGCAAGTGAAACAACGAATAGGGATGATCATCTTCAACCTCTCGCTACTGTTTCTTCTAACTTTCTACGTTATTAGTCTCAGAGAGTAGAGAAAATTATTTTGGAGAACTTGAAAACAAAAATTATTACCACAATAAGATTAAGAACAAAGAATCATCACAATATCTCTACTAACCTCATGAGCCCATCGCGTGCTCAAATCCCACACATCGTCTCTGCAATTGCACGTAGAGAGAGGGATATATATCGTGGAAGAGAGTTATTGTGACTGAGAAACAACACGAGGGAAGGCAAACAGTCCCTGCCCGAAGCCCATCGCTGAAAAATAGAAGCCCATGTACCCTTCCATTCATCAGCCGGCCATGCGAGAGAGAGAGAGAGAGAGAGAGGGGATAGAGAGAAAGAGAGATTGAGTGCAGAGGAGAGGCGTGAGGCGTGAGGCGTGAGGCGAGAGGCGAGAAAGTTAGGGTAGAGAGAACCCATTTCAGGAGAGCATTTTCTTTTGTTTTATGATGTTAGAGAATGAAAATGTGAGTTAAGAGAGGAGAAAAAGTAAAGGCGGGATGTTTTGACCAAAAAAAAAATCATTTGGCGCCAGTATTAATTTTACTTACTTTTTTTTCTCTTTCTCTGTGTTTTTTATTTGGCTAATCAATAATAAAGCTTTTAAAATTGTGTAATATTTTACTGTAATATTTAGTAAAATTTGTTGTAGTGTGGGTGCAGTTTTCTTACCTTTAACTCCAAGTGCTTTGACTAAGAAAGACGACCCTCAAGCATGATCCTACCCCGAGCCCTAGCATACACCTAGTCACAACCATGATAAAGGATTCCATCAATAATAAGTAAATAAGGGTTTCCAAGCCAAGTTCTAGCCTTTGGGACATCAAATTCCACCATGCACGGTAGTGGAATCGATCTCGAGCACCCTAGGTTAAGTCCGTGCACCTTAAACCTCCTCAAGGCCAAAAATTCCTTTAAGAGTCGCGGCCCTAGGCCCTCCATGCCACGGCCCACCCTCTACCAGAGGCCTAGCCTCCCCAGACAACACACACAGGCCGCGGCCCTAAGCTTCCCATGTCGTGGCCAACCCTCCTTCATGGCACACCTCTATTCTAGAGGGTCGTGGCACACCAAGAATTGAGTCGCGACCCGACCCCTTCGAACCTAGAAAAACTCCATTTTCATCCACCAAATCTCAACCAAACTAACCCAAAATCATCCTAATAACATATTTTAATTACCACAGTAGTTCTAATATACTTCCAGTAGTAAAACCCATCAAAATCACACTTCAATCCTTGAAACCCAAAAGCTCATAAACCTCTTAGAACAGACAGAAATTCCCAGAATTTAGATGCTAAACTATAATTAAAAGCTTACCTTTACTGAAGAGCAAGTCCACCAAGTAGTGGCTGAGCTAATTCCCAAGTCCTTAATCTCAATTAAATCTTCAATATCAAGAACCCAAAAACACTTAGAACCCAGCCAAAGCTACAAAATAAAGACAGCTAAGTTCATAACTCAATGCTTACCTAAATTCCTACTTGAACCTCCAATTTGCTACTGAAATACACCCCAAGATTCCAGCTTAAATCCCTGAGTTTCTAGCCCAAATTCCATTGGTTTCCATGGCTAGCTTGGAAGAACTTCTTGAGAGGAAAGAGAGAGAAAGAGGGAGTCGGTTCAGGCATCCTTCTAAACACTTCCTTACCTTTGTCTTATCTAAGTTAAGCCTCTTAAGTTAATCACAAGGCTCGGGGTACCAAAACGTCCCTGAGGGAAAAATGGTAAATTTCTCCAGTATTTCCTCCTAAGCTTCCTAACCTCAAATATATCTCCAATTATTTATTTGCATAACTCAATAACCCAAATAAATGTCTACTACCCAAAATACCCCTTGACTCGCCCCGAGTCGGGTATCAGGTCCCGTTGTGACTTTCTCGCTAACTTGCTCCCTAGGATCGCCTCGTGTCGTATGCTGCAAATATATATATATATATCCACATAATAATGTGGTCTCAACAATTTATCACAAATAATCACATTTATGCCCTAACGGTCCAAAATTACTATTATGCCCTTACAAGCTAAAAAGGGCCTGCATGCTTATCTAATACTCATAAACATGCACTCCACATATCCATATAATCATAGTTTCATGCATATCACATAATTTCCAATTATGCCCTCCCGGCACACTAATCAAAGCCCTTAAGCCTTATTAGTAATTTTGGGTCGTTACAGAACTTCAGCTATGTCCCTATTGCTCTCTGCGAACTCCCCCAAAACTTGGAAGTAAATATAGGGTCCCTATCAGACACGATAGACTTCGGCGTCCCATGAAGGCGAAATATCTCTTTCATATAGAGATCTACATATTGGTCAACTATGTAATTTGTCCTCACTGGTAGAAAATGAGTTGATTTCGTGTACCGATCCACAATGACCCAAATAGAATCATGTTGGGCCACTATCTTGGGCAAGCCTACCATGAAATCCATCGTGATATCTTCCCACTTCCACTCTGGGATATCCAGAGACTGTAACAGTCTTGCCGGCCTCTGATGCTCAGCCTTGACCTGCTGATAGGTCAGGCACCTCGCTACATACTCTGTCACATCCCTCTTCATCCCAAGCCACCAATATAAAACTCTCAGGTCTTGGTACATCTTCATGGTGCTTGGATGAAGAGAATACAGGGTGGTGTGAGACTCATCCAAAATCTCTCATCTGATCTCGGTATCCATCGGAACACAAATCCGACCCTTATACCTCAATAAACCCATACTCGACACCGAATAGTCCTTAGCTGCTCCAGCTAGGACATCCTCTCTAACCTGCCCCAACTATGGATCATCTAACTGTCTCTGCTTGATTCTCTCCAAGAGAGTAGACTGTAAATTTATATTGGCCAACCGCCCCACCACTAATTCTATCCCCACTCGAATCATCTCATGAGCCAACTTCCTCGAAATCTGTCTGGCACTATATAACTGTCTCGGCCCCTTCCGGCTCAAGGCATCTGCTACCACATTGGCCTTCCCAAGGTGATAGAGGATCTCACATTCATAATCATTTACCAACTCTAACTAACGTCTCTGCCTCATGTTCAGATCCTTCTGAGTGAAAAAGTACTTCAAGCTCTTGTGATCAATGTATATCTCACACTTCTCACCATACAAGTAATGTCGCCACACCTTCAGTGCAAAAACAACCGCTGCCAGTTCTAAATCATGTGTGGGATATCTCTGCTCATAATCCTTCAGCTGACGTGATGCATAGGCAATCACCTTTCCTGTCTGCATAAGTACACAACCCAGACCCTGCCTCGAAGTGTCACAGTAAACCACAAACTTACCTTGATCTGTAGGAAGGCTCAAAACTGGTGTGGTGATCAAACTCTCCTTGAGCTTTTGGAAACTGTCCTCACACTTATCTGACCAAACAAATCTCTGATTCTTGCATGTCAACTCTGTCAATGATGAGGCAACCTTGGAGAAACCTTCCACAAAATGCGTGTAATAACCTGCCAAACCCAAGAAACTTCTGATCTCTGAAGCGTTCTTCGGTCTCGGCCAATCTCTGACCGCTTCAATCTTCGCTGGATCCACCTCAATACCATCTTTACTGACTATGTGACCCAAGAATGTCACCTGTGGCAACCAAAACTTGCATTTCTTGAACTTCGCATACATCCTGTGTTCTCTCAACTTCTGTAATACCAACCTGAGGTGATGCTCATGCTATGTCCCCGTCCAAGAGTAAATCAAGATATCTTCGATGAAGACGATCACAAACTGATCCAGGTAGTCCTTGAACACTCTGTTCATCATATCCATAAATGTTGCCGGGGCATTAGTCAATCCAAATGACATCACCAAAAACTCATAATGCACGTACCTGGTGCAAAAAAACTGTCTTCGGTACAACTTCTTCCTTGATCCTTAGCTGGTGATAACCAGATCGAATATCTATCTTAGAGAATAACGTTCTACCCTGCAACTGATCAAACAGATCATCAATCCTTGGAAGAGGATATCTGTTCTTGATAGTCAACTTATTCAGTTCCCTGTAATCGATGCACATCCTCAGAGAACCGTTCTTCTTCTTCACAAAGAGAACCGGTGCGCCCTATGGCAAGAAATTGGGCCTGATAAAACGCAAGTCTAGTAACTCTTGTAATTGAACCTTCAGTTCCTTCAGCAAGTCCTCTGTGTGGTGATAACCCTGTGTGGTGATAACCCTGGCAAGTCCTCTGGAAACACATCCAGAAACTCATAGACTAACCGAGTTTGTTCAGGTCCCACTGGCACGACCTGAGTGGTATCCACCACACTAGCTAAGAACCCAATGCATCCACCCTGCAATAGGTCTCTAGCTCTAAGTACTGATATTATAGGAATACGGGGTCCATGCACAGTGTCAACAAAAACAAAGGGGTCCTCACCCTCTGGCTCAAAAGTTACCATCTTATTCTTATAGTTTATCGATGCCCCATACTTCTCTAGCCAATCCATACCAAGAATTATGTCGAAATTAGTCATCTCTAACTCCACCAAGTCAACTTACAACTCCCTGCCATCCACTGTAACTGGTAGTGACCTAATCCATCTCCTGGACACCACTAACTCTCCAGTAGGCAATACCGTACCAAACCCCACAGAAAATAAATCACAAGGTCTACACAACCCATCTACAATCCTACTAGCAACAAAGGAGTGTGTAGCACCTAAATCAATAAGAACAGTGTAAAAGGTTCCAGCACTAGAAAGCTAGCCTGTAACCACCGAAGGACTAGGCTCGACCTTTGTCTGGATCAAAGTGAACACCCAAGCTGGCATCAGGCTGTCCACTTTCTTCACCTCCTCCTTTCTAGCTCTCGAACAATCTTTCTTCAAGTGCCCCATACCACCACAAACAAAATAGGCCTTCGCCCGACATTCCCCGACATGGCGCCTCCTGCACCTAGGACACTCTGGGAATGCCCTCCATGTCTCACCGCCACCCTAGTGGCCCATCTATATACCCCGTGGCCTCCTATCTGGCCCTGGAACTGAAATTGTGTCTGGGGTCTTCCTCTTCTGATCACTGGGGCCTCCACCCCTACCAAAACCTGGAAATGGAGGTCCCGGCCTCCTAAGATCCCTTCTAGATACGTTATCATGCTAGATCTTGTTCTCAACGCTCTCAGCTGTAAGCGCCTTCTCCACAGCCTGTGCATATGTAGTCACTCCCGACACAGTAGTAATGCGAACATCCCGAGCTATCATAGGCTATAGCCCCTGTAGAAATCTCTCTCTTCTGGTCCCATCAATGGGCACCAGATCCCCGTCAAACTTTGCCAAACTGTCGAACTTCAGAGCGTAATCAGTCACTGTCATGTTACCCTGAAGTAACCTGCTGAACTCCTCACCCTTCGCAGCCTTAACTGCATCATTGTGGTATTTCTCGTTGAACAAAGTTCTGAATTCTTCCTACTCCATGGTGGCAACTACCCTGGTTTGGGATACCACCTCCCACCATATTCGAGCATCCTCCCGAAACATATAAGTGGCACAGGCCACTCTTTCACTACCACCTACCCTCATAAAGTCCAGGATAGTGGTTATCATAGTCATCCACTACTCAACCTTCAGTGGATCACAACTACCCTCAAAGACTTGAGGGTGCTGCTTCCTGAATATCTCATATAGGGGTTCCCACATGTCTCCCCTTGTCTGGGGCTATACAACTGCCAATAACTAAGGTTATACCACTGCTGGTACCACAGCCTGTAGGTTCCCTACTAGAACCTGTTGTTATCTCAAGAGGCGTACCTCTTCTTCCTTCCTTTCTAACCTAGCTTGCATGTTAGCAAGCACTTGTTACAGTTCTCTGGAGCTGGCGGTGGGGCCTGGCCCTGGTTGTTCCCTTCACTGGCCTGTGACTCTTGGCCAGCCAACCTCTCTGACCTTTGTTGATTCAGTCTGTCACTCAATCCACCCTACAGAGATCAAATCGGTCATTAGGTAAGTCATAACTATACCACTTGCCGCCCGACGGTCCAAGATCATTAGATAACATACATATGCAGTGCTAATAAGCATGCCATCCCACAATAAATGTATTCATTCATAGTGCTAATAAGCATCTCCTGATATTCATCAGCAAAAAACAATACACAAGCATATCCAAGTATATTTCACAAATCAAACATAGCTAATAAGCATGTTCCTTTAATTCCTGCCAGTAATAACAATGCTAATAAACATTTTCCCCTGGCCTATATACAAATAATAGCGCTAATAAGCGGTTCCCTTGCATCCACAAGCAGTAACGATGCTAATAAGCACGTTCTTTAACAGTCACGCAACAGTCAAGGGCCAGGCCTTATCAGATAATCACATGCTTCCTAAACAGGCATGCAGATAAGGCATTCATATCATGTTTAAACATTTAAACATATAAACATATAACAGTTACCAAACCCTGAGTCAAGCTTGTCTTTAATGGCGAGTGTACATACCCGGCCAGTCTTCAGGAACCCTTAAACCTTGGCAACTCTGATACCAAGTTGTAACACCCTCTTAATCCAGGACCATTACACTGTGTACTTAGAATTGTGTCAGACCTGCTAATCAGGTCATTTGGTTAAAACATTTAACTAAGGTTAATGACAAGGGTTAGGGTTAAAAATTTTGGTCAAAGAATCATTGACTTTTATTCCAAAAGTATTATATAGCATGGGATCCCAAAATATTACAACTCAACTGTTAAAAATGATAGATACATATCAAAAGTTACATCAGCCTGTCTAAGCGACAAAACAGGGCTATAATCCTAGTTCCTCTAAGAAAACCCCAGCCATGATGGTCGAGCAACCGTGTATTTACACACTGCCACCGAAGCTCTCTAACTCATGGCTAGTCAGGCCTTCCCTTTCTCTTACCTACACCACAAAGCACTCGTGAGCCGAGGCTCAGTAAGAAAACATTATGTACAACAACAAAGAATATAACTTTAGAATAACTATTCAACAATAATCAATAACATTAATTCATAGCTAGTATCATTTAAGTTCAATCACATGATCATTGGATCAACTTGGGGCCGCTGCCCTATTCAGTTGGCTTTTAAGCCACTCCCCGGGCCTATGCCCTAGCTATGTGACCATAGAGTCACCTGGGGCCTCGCCCTTAGCTTTGTCTCATTAGCCATAGAGCTAGCCCAACCCCCGTGGTTCACCATCGACCTTAGAGTCGATCAACATAATAGTACGTTGCTGGTTTAGGCCAATGCCTCTCGACCAGCACACAGCGCGCTTTTGCCGTCCTTGACTCATAAGTCAAGCCCTGACCTAGGATTACATATCTTACCTATAAGAAACAGATGTGGATAGGCACATCCCGACAATTAAGCACATATTCATGCTAGTCATATAATCCCATAAAATAACCATTTCCATAATACTAACATATTCATATAACGGGGCCACATGCCCTAGCCATAGAATTCATGTAACGAATATAAGCACTTAAGCATTTATCGACAAGCATTTAGAACAATAGCCTAACATAACAAACCTTGGGGCCCAAGCCCTAATCATATTAATATACAACAGACGAGCCAAGCCCTAATCACATACAACACGTTGTGGGTGCAGTTTTCTTACCTTAGGTCCAAGCAAGCGCAAATAAGAATGACCCTCGAGCACGATCCCGACTTTGAGCCCCTAGCGATACCCTAAGTCAAAACTATAAAATAGGATTCCATTAATATCGAGCGATCAAAGCCTTCCGGACCAAGTCCTAGCCTCTGGGGCCTCGGGTTCCATCAAACTGGGTAGTGGAAACAATCCTGAGCCCCTAAGGTTGAGTTCCCGTGCTCAAAATCTTCTTGGGGTCCAAAATCCCCCTAAGAGTCATGACCCTATGCCCTTATGCCGCAGCCCGCCTCCAACCAGAGGCTCAGCCTCCTCAACCAGCAGACACACGCCGCGACCCAGCCATGGTGGCGTTGCGGCCCGCCCTTGCAGCAAAGCCCACCTTGGCTCCCAATAATTCTAGAGGGTCGCGGCACACCAAGAACAGAGCTGCGACCCAACCCCTTTGAACCCAGAAAAACCTTCATTTTCAGCAGCCAAACCCCATCCAATTTAACCCAAAATCATCCCAATAACATAATTAAATCAATACAACAGCTCTGATATGTTCCCAACAGCAAAACCCAAAACTTAGTCCTAAAACCTCATCAAATCCTTACTTCAATCTTTGAACTTCAAAGGCTCAAAACACTTAAAAACCACCCAGAAAATTCCAGAATTAAATGGCCAAAATTCATAATTCAAAGCTTAGCTCACTAAAGATTGAATCCCCCAAATGCTACTGAATTAATCTCCAAGACTTTAGCTCCAATCCTTGTGTTTCTAGCCCAATTCCTCCTTAGCTTCAATGGTTAACTTGGAAAGTGTTCTTGAGAGAAAAGAGAGAGTGAATAGAGAGAGATAGTCGGTCTAGCCCCAAAGCTTCTAAGTGTTCTGCTGTTTTGTCTTTTGTTTAACTAAGCTTATCTAACTTAAGTTAATCCCAAGGCTCGGGGTACCAAAACGTCCCCAATGGCAAAATGGTAAATTTCCCTAACATTCCCTCCTAGACTCTCTAACTTCAAATATATCTCCAGTTATTTATTTCCATAACCCGATAACCCAATTAAATATCTAATACCCAAAATACCCCTTGACTCGCCCCGAGTCGGGTATCGGGTCCCATTGTGACGTTCCCGCTAGCTTGCTCCCTAGGATCGCCTCGTGTTGAGTAACCCAAATAAACCCACATAATAATGTGGTCTCTCACATATATGCACATAAATGTACAATTATGCCCGCAGCGGGGCAAATTACCAAAGTCACCCTTCTAATAAGAAGCAGGCCCACATGCATATTTAATACCCCTAAATATGTGCATTTAATCATATTGTCACATAATTCACATATTCACAATTAATATAGCAATTAAACACATAATTCCATATATTTCCATGTCGTCCCCCTAATCAAGGCCCTAAGCCTTATTAAGTAATTTTAGACATTCCACTGCATATAATGTAAGTGTTCTTATCATTATCTCTGTTTAAATTCAATTATAGAAACATGTTCTAGGTTGTCTTATATTAATTTGTTTAATATAAGCTTTACATGAAAATAATTAAGATCCTGTATAAGTTTTTCCAACACTTGGTTGATACCTTTCTTTGGTATAAAAGTGAGAAGAAATAGTGGAGGTTATGCCTTAAGTCAAGCTCACTTTTGTTGAGAAAGTGCTTAACAAGTTTAGTAATCTCAAAATCAAAGAGGCGGATACACCATTTGATTCAAGGTATAAAGCTTGAAAAAGAACAATGGTAGAGCGGTTTGTAAACTAAGAAGGTTTACTAGCAATCCAAGTATTATGCCTTGTGAAGGCTTGGAATAGAGATTTTGGACAATAATATTCTTATTGTGTATAAGCCTTAGAAGTTCCCCAAAGTTTGAAGATTCAAGTTGCTCAATACAAATGTTGTATCTCTATAACCCTAATCATGTATTTTATCATTCTATTGTGGATTCTATTGGGGTTTTATGCCCTAATTAAAACTCAATATCTTTGTATTCTCATTATCAATAAAATAATAGAAATCAATTTTGACTTGGTAAATCATTTTGCTCACATGTTTTTTTTGCATGATTATTTGTTTAATATAAACTTCTATTAAATCTGAGCATATAGCTAATCATATTTATAGTGACGTAATCACAGTGGAATATAAATGTGATTATATGTTCAAACATAAGTTAGTCCTAAGATTAGTCAGTGCACAGGATTTACACTGACTTTCCAATCTACGATATGATGTACTTACACATTGTAGTGTTATGTTCTTTCTAGAACATTAGCAAATTAGATAAGATCGGATGTATTTGTTACATCGGACATGACCGATATTGACAGTAGATAAGATACGTAAACATACCATTATTATCTATTCTAGACATATCATATAGTTGACCATAAGTCAATTCAATCTCAATTATGAGTGGTTAGTATTCTAACTAATTATATTATTTGAGTTCTTTGACTTGTTCGTTACCAGCTTACCCTATGGACAAGCCCATACTTACATCTTGGGAACACGGTAGTATAATTGATTGGGAATGTTAATTATAGATATGAACATCTATAGCTTCTGATGAAGAAGTAAAACGATGGTTTTCTTTTTGTTTGGTTTGAGGTGCTAAATGATAGAGATCTCATTTTAGTAATTAATATTAGTTTACTGAAATATTATTTACAATGAACTAAGTGTTTTAATGATAAAATACAATGAGGGGTAAAACGATATTTTAGTCACATCCCATTGTAGACCGTCTATAGAGGATTAAGTGATAATTATGGTTATAATAATGGATAACTAATAACGTATTTATATTGGTTATAGAGCATTCTATGAATTCAAGAGTGCAATTCTGAGTTTTTAGTGGAGTCACGGGGAATTAATAAGTTAGTAAATTTATGATAACTTATTGGAGCTCGATTTCATAGGTCCATGGTCCCCACAATGCCTTGGATGAAATCATCTAGATAGTCTCAATTAATTGATTTAAGGAAAAATACCAGTTTGGCACCCGTGTTTTGGTCGAATACTCGATCGGCCCTTGTGTTTTGTTAAATGACAAATCGGACCCTGTATTTTGTAAAACAGAATAAAATAGTACCCTGAGTCTGATTTTGGTCAACCAATTTTTAAATATGACTAAAATACACTAAACTTTTTTAATTAATGAATTAAAAAACAAATAAAAATAATAAAATAAGAAATTTTATTTTAGAAATAAAATTGTTTTATTTAAAAACTATATTCATTAAAACTTAAATATAATTAAAATAAACTTTCGCTAAAATCTCCTCCCTCCTTCTTCTTCTTCTTCTGGGCAGAACCCAAAGCCCAAAAATCCAATGTCCACGACATGAACATCAAGCACTGAGCATAACCCATTTCGATTCCGGCCATCCACAACTTTTTCCTCACCTCCTTCCTCGGCGCCTTTTGAATGGCGATCATGACCAGAGCCAACTTCCACGCCACGATGAGACTCATCACCATGGTGATCTTCACTGCTGAGGCAACTTGGACTAGGAGTGAGACCTGATCCGCCACGAAGGATTTCACCATGGATTCCTCGTTACTGAGGCGTGAGCACAACGCTTCACTCGAGTTCTTCTCCTGATCGAACCAAGCCGTTTCGAAGGTGGATCTTCTCCAGCATCTGTATCCAGATCCGCTTCGTCAACCGCTCCCCCATGAAATTCTAGTGCTGGAGGAGATTTAGAAGGATGGAGACGAGCGAGAGAAAGAAGAAGATCAGGGTGATGGGGAGGAGGAGGCTGGGTAATGGAGAATTTGAGTTTCATTCATAGTAGTCGAAGCTAGAGGCTAGAAGATCTGAGTTTGTGTGTATTCAAAATCTCTTTTTTTTTCTTTTTCTTTTGGTTGAAAAGATTGTTGTTGCATCTAGGCAGAAACAAAGATTGTTCTTTTGAATCTCATTTGGTTTATGAATCTGAGCAGAATTCATCGAACATAAATAAAGAACAGAAACAATGAACATGAACATCTTCACCTTGGCTTGCTCAAACAGATCTGAGTTTTGATTTTTTTTTTTAATTATTTGGGTAAAATTAGATTTGAGATATGAGATTTTGCATCTTTTGTGTTGTGATTTGGTTGTGATGAAGAAGAGATGAACACTAATAGATCTGGGTTTTTTTAATCTGAAATTTTGTGTTTTTTGTGTTGTTATTTGGTTGTGATAATGAGAAGATGAAAGAATGATAATTTTGGTTTTGTTTGATTTAGTTTTTGTTTTTTACTTTGTTTAATTTTTGTTTTAGTATTTTTTAGATAAATAGGTTTTAATTTTTTTAATTTAATTAAAAATATTAATGTTTTTTTATATTATTTTATTTTATTTTTATATGAAAATCTATTATTAATTCATTATTGATAAAACTCGAGGGCATTTTGGTCATATTTAAAAATTGGTTGACCAAAATCGGGCTCAGGGTACTATTTTGTTCTATTTTACAAAGTACGGGGTCTGATTTGTCATTTAACAAAACACAGGGGCCGATCGAGTATTTGACAAAAACACAGTAGCCAATCGAGTATTCAGCCAAAACACAGGGGTCAAACTGGTATTTTTGCTTTATTTAATTATTAATTAGAATTATCAAATTGACCAGGTCAATTTTAGATAGTTTCACAGAGTTATGCAATTTAGTAAAAAGAAGAGAGATTTTATGGCAAAATTATTAATTAAGACAAATTAGTGTCTAAATTAATAAATAAGTTTAAATCAAGGTTCAAATTATAAATAATTAATTTGATAAAGGATTTTAATAATTATTTAATTAATTAATCAATATAAAATAATACGGGCCTTGATTTTAAGTCCAACGGGCTTATAATCAAATGATAAATTTCACGGGCCTAAAGCCCATGATAATTTCAACCTAATGGATGTTATTAACTATTATTTTATTGATTTTTTAATTATATAAGTGACCTAATTGAGCTTTAAAAATGAATGTTAAGTGAGAGTTGAAAACAAATAATCAGATGATCAAAAGATCTATTCTTAATGCTTTAGGGTTTTAGACTCTCTCTACAACAAAAGTCATTTTTTAAGCCTCAATATTCTCTTCTCTTCTTCTCTCTGTATCTATCTCATGTCTTGATAATTGCCTACTCTAGTCTATGTGACTCTAAGGATACTATGGAAGGCTGTGAAGAAATTTGAAGATCGGTTCAGCTTCTTGGTGATACCCTGCGATAGAAATGATACAAGGGTTAGAGAAATTGAAGGAAATACTTATTCATTCTGCTGCACATAATGTAAGTGTTCTTATCATTATCTTTGTTTAAATTCAATTACAGAAACATGTTCTAAATTTTCTTATATTAATTTGTTTAATATATAATTTACATAAAAATAAATAAGATCATGTATAAGTTATTTCCAATAGTTTCATTATTAATATTGATGATTAAATGTATCTAAGTTTATCTTATCATCATTTAATAATTTAGTTTATTATATTCAAGATTAACATTAATATCATGAACATGTTTATTTGATTATCAAGATTAATATTCATACTTTGAATAAGGTTCTTACTTAACATTTAGAGTTTCAAATATTGAACTATTCTCATTATTAATTATTGATTTGCAAAGTATAAAGCCATATATTCCCAACAATTGTAGATTCCAACATTTACAAAACTAAATTAAAAAAATTAATAAGGACTAAAAATAGGTTTAAATTAACAAAAAAATATATAAATTTATTTTAAAATTAGAATAGTATACAATTTAGCACCTACCAATAGGGACATCTCTGTTTTCGGCACGTAGAGAAATTATAATCCAATTTTTTTATAGAGATTTTAGCATGACAACTTGCTAAACTATATGTGACTAGCAAATTGGTTCTTGAACTATAAAATGTAGCAATTAAGTCCTTGAACTTATCAAATAGTAGCAATTAGGTCCTTGTATATGGTTTTTTGGCTAATTTTTTTATGAAAAATATTATTAAAGTGGCTATATAAAAGGACAAAAACAAAATAATGAATTCTAGATCTCCAATTTTCCATTTTGACAATGTCATGTAATTTCTTTTTTTTTTTTTGTAAAAATTAGTCTTAACAATACATACTAGGGACTTAATTGCCACTATTTAATGAGTTCAATGACTTAATTGCTACATTTCATAATTCAGGGACTAATTTGCTAAATCACGAATAGTTCATGGGACTGTCATGCTAAAACTCATTTTTTATATAACGGTGTATATTATAATTATAGCAGGTATCCCACCAATTTTTTAAAAAAATTTGAATAATTTAAGATGCCAAAAACAGGATTCAAAGAGCCAATTGCACGCGTATTTTTTTAATATACGCATACAACTAACAATTTTGAACTTTAATTTTCGGTATTGTAAAATATTTAAAAAAATTTTAAAACGAGTGACTAATATCTCTTCTATATAATAAGTGTGTAGATAACATAAATTTTTTGTTTTACGGTTTTTTATTTTCTTAATGTTAATTTTAACGGAATATTCTTATATTTAACGGTAGTTTGTAAACACTTAAACTTAAATAAAATAAAATAAATAATTGAAATAAGATATGTTATAATGATAATTATTTATAAATAATAAATAATTAAATAAATTAAAATAGAATATTTTTCATATATTTTACAATAATAATTATTTTAAAATAATAAATAATTAAATAAGTTAAAATATGATATTTTTGAGATATTTTACCATGATAATTATTTAAAAATAATAAAATCATACGTTTTATAACTTAAATAAAATTTAATTAAACTTAAACTCATTTATTAGAATAATATCATATTAAACATATAATAAAATCTACTGTGAATTAGCAATAAATTGATTTTTTTGTTAAAAAAACTAGCAAGAAACTTAAATTTAAAATCTACGTATAATATTTAATATTACATTAAATATATAATATATAATCTATTGTTGTCACTCCCAAATTCGAAAACTAGAACAAATATAAACTTAAACAAAATTAAATAAATTATTTAATTAAAATAGGATATTTATTTTAAAATTTATATGATATTAATATAAATTTAATAAAATAATTAATAAATTTTATAAATAAAACTAAGCAAACATGCATATTACACGTTGTTTGTATCTAGTAACTATAATATATGTCATTATATAAAAAAATTAAATTATAATTTTTATATATAACGAAAACATGAATACCTGGAGTAAGTGCTAAATTGGCATACCAATTATAAAATTTACCTAAGAAAAATTCATAAAGAATGATAGAAATAATACTAATAAAGCTTTCTTTTTATCTTTATTTCCTTTATCATTTTTCCCCCTAAAACCCTAAAAAAAACCCATTTTGTAGCTCTAATCGTATGAAAGAAACCGAGTGAAAGGGAGTAAGGAAGTGAAGTCTGGTAAGGAAGAAAGGAAACCAAACGAGATGTCGACGCTTCAGCTCCGAAATCTGAACGAGCTTTTCTCGACGTCGTCGTCTCCAATTTCCACCCCGTTTCACTACCGGAAGCCATTCTCTTCTTCTCCAGCTCCCCAACGAACATGCGTTCCTCAGAGCAGCAGGCGAAGAACTACCCTCAAAAGACACCGTTTAGGTGTTGTAAGCTGTTCCTTTGCTCCAATGGAGACCGCCAAGATTAAGGTGGTTGGTGTTGGTGGGGGTGGTAACAATGCCGTAAATCGTATGATTGGTAGCGGTTTACAGGTTTGTTTTCCATTAGTTTCGTGGGTTCTTGCTCATATTTTGAAATTCTCTCCTTCACACACACATATTTGAACCATTTCTTTGAAACCGATGAGGGAATTGGCATGAGTTTTAGAATGTACTTCGAAATTTTAGTTTTTATTTTATAGTATAGGCGTTTGAAGTGTCAGAGATCGTTTCCTTGTGTTTGAGTGTCATTCTAATTCAGCACTCACTTTCATTTTGTTCCCTTTGTAATGGTTTTTAGTGATGCTTTTTTATTTTACTTTTTATACAAATTGAGTGAGTATTCTAAGTAATTTTCTAGTTAATTTGAGGAGGGGTTCTTGTTTAGGTTAATTGAATTATCTATTATAATAAGTTAGGAAAGCGACATAAAAATTGACTTTTTTTTTCGTTTCATTTTGAATAAATTGGCAGAGCCTCCTGTTTACGTACATTTAGTGGATCATTGATTAGTTTTATCTCTCTATTTGTTTTATTTTCGAGAATAGGGTGTCGACTTCTATG
This sequence comes from Humulus lupulus, assembly GCF_963169125.1. Classification (NCBI taxonomy): domain Eukaryota; kingdom Viridiplantae; phylum Streptophyta; class Magnoliopsida; order Rosales; family Cannabaceae; genus Humulus; species Humulus lupulus. Next base: position 85,157,036 of record NC_084798.1, read on the forward strand.
CCATAAACACAGATTCTCAAGCTCTATTGCAGTCTGCTGCTGAGAACCCACTTCAAATTGGAGAGCTTCTGACTCGTGGGCTAGGTCAGGAATTCTGGTGTAGCATTTTAGTTCCCAAAGAGATTTTTTTTTTTTTTGCTCTTTATGAATTCATGCTGGATATATGCAAAACATACATAATGAGTATATTAGTGCATTCTCTGTATTTAATAAATTTTAGTTTTGTGGTACAACAGGTCTTGGGTTGTTGTATTCAGTGTGAGTTCTTATTTTGCTCCTTGATTGAGTTGCAGGTACTGGTGGGAATCCACTTTTGGGAGAACAAGCTGCTGAGGAATCAAAAGAGGCCATTGCAAATGCCCTTAAGGGTTCAGATCTTGTGTTTATAACAGCTGGTATGGGTGGAGGTACAGGATCTGGTGCCGCCCCAGTTGTTGCTCAAATATCGAAAGAGGCTGGTTATTTGACTGTTGGTGTGGTTACCTACCCTTTCAGCTTTGAAGGGCGTAAAAGATCCATGCAGGCAGGTCTCAATTTGGTTTTTATTTAAAATGCCTCAAAAGTTGCATCACGTGTGCATGATAGTTTTAATGTAGACCAAACTGGAATCTCCTTTAGTAAATGCACACAAGTTTTATATACTGGTCTGTGTTTCTTATGCAAAAGAAGAATGTTTCAGTTTCATTTTATTCTCTTCTTCAGGCACTGGAGGCTATTGAGAAGTTGCAGAAAAATGTGGACACTCTTATAGTGATTCCCAATGACCGCCTACTTGCTATTTCAGATGAGCAGACACCTCTTCAGGATGCTTTCCTTCTTGCTGATGATGTTCTACGTCAAGGTGTACAAGGAATTTCAGATATAATCACAGTGAGTGCTTTTGTGAAACATCAAACTATGTTTCTTGTATTTTTTGACATTTCATGTTGGGTGTTTGAATTTATTTGGGACAAACTTGATTTCAACATTGGACATTTATATCCAATTGCGCAGAGCTTTCAACAGATTTTGTGAATCAGTTTGATGTATGAACATATGTCATAACTATATCACAATAACAGACTGAATTAGTTTGTATATTTCTCCCTTTCAAGCTAGGCTGTATTATCACTGTCCCTTGCCTCTCAGTTAAACTGTGCTGCTAGATGTTTTTTTATGCTTTATCCATACCTACATGTTTATGCTTCCATATTCAGAGAAAGTGTTATTTTCCTTTTTTTTTTTGCAGATTCCAGGACTAGTTAATGTGGATTTTGCAGATGTTAAGGCAGTTATGAAAGACTCTGGAACTGCAATGCTGGGGGTAGGAGTTTCCTCCAGCAAAAACCGTGCTGAAGAAGCTGCTGAACAAGCTACATTGGCTCCACTTATTGGGTCTTCAATTCAGTCAGCTACTGGTGTAGTGTACAATATTACAGGCGGAAGAGACATAACCCTGCAGGAAGTGAACAGAGTATCCCAGGTACTAGGATAATTAATTTAGATCTAACCATGATTTGTAACATCTCATTTTGACACTGTTTCTAATAATTTTGATAACTACAAAAAAGAATTCTATTGCAAAATATTTATATTAATATGCTGCATCTGAAAGCCTCTAGAAATTTGGCCTTATGCTGTGTTTAAGTCGAAGAAGTTATGTGACCCATCTAATTCTTCTATAGAATCCATTAATATGTTTTCTTGCTCTCTAGCTGTAGGCATTTCTTTGTTTGTTTTTTTTTTTTTGTTTTTTCAATGGCAGGCTTTTCTTGCAGTTTCTTTTTTGTTTTTTCTGTAGTAGGCTCTTCATTTGTAGTTTCTCAATTTCCCATCTGATGTTTGCTTATGCATCTTCAGGTTGTGACGAGCTTGGCAGATCCTTCTGCTAACATAATATTTGGAGCTGTTGTAGATGACCGATATAATGGTGAAATTCATGTGACTATTATCGCCACAGGCTTCTCACAGTCGTTTCAGAAGACCCTATTAACAGACCCCAGGGCAGCTAAACTAGTTGATAAAGTTGCAGGAGGCCAAGAGAGCAAGGGAACCCTTCCCCTCAATGCACTAACAGCGCCTTCGACTGTTCCATCAAGATCACCTCCACGAAAGCTTTTCTTTTAATTCCTTTTTATGATTCTCTTGCCCTTTTTTTCCCTGTGCTTTTTCAATGATAAATAGAGTCTTCTGATAATATTTTTCTGGATGGAAGTGCCAGTGTTTGGCTTCTCCAAAGTTTGTAATTAAGGTAACGAAAAGAGCAAATGTAGATCATTTGATGTAAGAAATGAAACTGCAACGAAACCAATGGTTTTAAAATATAAGTAAATTCTTCCAAGTTTCTTTCTCTCCAGTCTTCACGTTTAAAGAAATTAACATTGGTAGTTTTAGAGCACAAAGTTCAACAAGCGATGGGTTTTTTTATTATGCGTCAAGGTAACAATCCTTGGGGATATTATATTTTATGCCACTGAACTTCCACTCCGATAAATTATAGTTTCTCAAGTACATTAGTTTACGTATTCACATTTATAACCTACTATAATCCTCAAATACACGAGTTTAACATTAAAATGAACTATTCCAGTTTAACTGATAATTTACATATCCTTCACAAGAAGAATGATAACTCAGGTTTGGGAGTAAAGGAGAACACACTTTCACCAAAAATTTCAAACAATGACGCCAATAAATGACCTGCATCCATATCCTCTTTCCAAGCCTGAACAAGAGCAGAAGTCTTCGTCATTTGACCTCCCAACTCTCTCGCTGGCAAGTTTTCATTTGTTAATGGGCGAGACATTGATGATATAACACCCTGGGAAACCCCAATGCCAGTTGAAAATCCACCTCCTTGCATGTCAGTTTGCATGGAGTTCATCGCCATGGCCCCCATGCTTCCATCTGTGGCTATTTTCTTGAATGGCGGTTGCTGCATCAAGTTATCTGCACTTGCTTTGCGTTTATCTTAATTAAGAAAAAGAAGACAAGCATGAGGATGTGAAGAGAAGAAAGTAAAGATCTTATAGTAAAAAACAGATAAGTAGCAGTCATATACTTGTCATTACTGTTGCAATCTTCCCATTGCTCTTCAAAATGGGACGAGAAGATGGCGAAAAAATGCTGCGGAATTTTTTCAGCTTATTGTGCATGCATTGGCCAGCTGCACACTGGAAGGTTTACAACTTTATTAGTTGACAGTTCAATGAGACATTTCAAAAGCAAACATTGAATATATACTAAAATTAGAGTTGGAATCAGAACGAAAATGGAGTTCACCAGCAAGGCTCCATATACACGCCAAGCTTCATGCCTCTTCATCTCGTCCTTTTGCTTCTCGAGTAGCATTTCTGGTTCAAGAAGCTGCATGTATGGCTTGAGATTTGGTAGAACAAGCAGTCGAACCTGTACAAAGTTGGAAAGCATTAAAAATTGCACACTAACCACACTCTAAAGCATTAAGCTTATCGAAATACAATATAAGACAAAAGATGAAATACAGCTGCTTATATGTTATAATTAAACATTTTTAGAGTTACAGGCAGAATGCTGTAGTGAAACAGCCGCCACATACAAAAAGGATTTCAGTAAAACTTTGCATGGTCAGATTTTACAATAATACATTTTTAATATGTTCATAGAAACAATACCACACTCGGACCAAGTGCTGCTAGACCTTGGATAGCTCCATATTGCTGAGGTAATGCTTTTGTTGGGTCCAGGAAAGCATGAAGCAAAGTTCTAGTCACGCGCGGCAGCAGATTGTGATAAACATGCCCGAATCTGTAAGAAGAACGAATGAAATACTATCATCACATAGTTATAGGAAACAAAAGTTAACGGCTATGATATATACTGAAGCAAACATTCAATTTTAGAAGACAATAATAAAATAAAATTCTAAGATACTTATTGTAATTGAAAATCTCATACATCTGAAAATATAATTTATGGCAGATTTATTTATTAAGCATAAAAATAAAAAGAATTATGTTTCATTGTAAATTCAGAAGTTAAGAACTTGTAATCAGTCACTATTCACCAAACCCAAATGAAAAGTTTGACCTTTTGCATATTGAAGCAATCACGTTTGCAGCAAAGTTTCTCAGATGCCAATGATTGTCAGAAACCCTATTCCCAAGTCTTTTCGCAACAAGGCATGTGATAACAGATGGCATCAACTGGTGAAGCTGAAAATTAAAATCAAGTGCTCATTTTTTTAGAGTAAGCAAATAACTCAGCATTGGCAATCAATGATTTCTAATCTAGGCACCCTAACAGTCAAATAAAAAAAACAATGAAGCTGCTTACATAGGGTTCTATATGTATATTTGGATTTTGAAGAAGACTTCCGGCAAGATGCATCAAAGCAAATAGGAGAGAAAAATTGTTCATATTTTGTGTAACCTGAAGATGATTATATTAAAACGGCATCAGAAATGAGCAACAATAAAGACACCAAGAATACGTTGAAATTAACTTTGTCAAAAATACAACATGCATTATCATGCATACCTTATCAGCAATAAAGTAAATGAAATAAGGAACTAAAGGGTGAAGTCCTGAGTCTGTTGCCAAGCTGATCAACACTTCTTTAAAAATGGTGGAGCCAGGCCTGTTCGCTGTAAGCTCTGTGACCTTATCAAAGTAAAGCTGCATAGGCAACCAAGAACATATTTGACAAATTAGTCATGAATTGAAAATATTAAGAGGAAACACAAAACAAAGGCTAATGTACCTGAAGTTCCCTAGAGAGAACATGTTTAATAGGTAATTTTATGTCAATAGAAAGTCCATCTTCTTTACTCTCAGATTTTTTGCCATCAGAGGATGCTGCATGTGCTATAAATAAAAGATAAATAATATCAGATCCAATATATACCTTCTGATAAAGTGATTTTTCATCACATGTTTAGAATAATAAAACAACAGGATGAAGATTCAAAAGTACCATAGGTGGTATACAAAAAACAAAGAGACCGTATCAAGTGAAATGACACGACAAAGGACTTTGTGAAGATCAGACCATTAGAGGGAAACTGAAACTAGGGCAAAAGTTACAACATACATTCAACAGGAGCGTTTTCAGGAATTGCAGGCTGAACGCCTTCAATTGCCAGCCAATGAGCATTAACAGATACATCTAGTGGTGCTTTTGGTAAAGGTGCATCAATTACCTGCATTACTTAGGAAATATTAATATTGGATCTTAAACAATGAAAGTACTTGACAAAATATATATTTATACTAATTTCATTAATGACTTATTACATCTTTAAACTCCACATCCTTGTTATCAATGAAGAATAAACCCTTGTGTCCAGCAGCTCTCTTGAACCGTAGATGATCACCTGAAGCAAAACCGTATATTGGCTAGGGTAGCACCAAAAAACAAAAGTTAAGAGACAACAAAAAACCTAACTTCGAAGAAACACATCAACACAATATGAACAATACAAAAATGTGGAAGAATTTCTGTGCTGTTAAACATACAAATAAGTCTAACAAGACAACTTTTAAAACAACACAAGTAGTTTTACAACAGGTCTTCAATCTTCATGAATATTCGATCATAGTACAACATACAGAGTCTAATCCTGCACTTACACTTAATCACTTATGAAATATTTTCTTCAAGAAAAAAAGAGCAAGATAAATTGTAAGTATAAAATATTCAAGCTTCTCTGAAATACATACAATGGCACAAGTTTCTACAATGAAAGCAAGTTAATGATGGTTGGGATTGAATGAACACCACAAAACATCAGCATCTACATAACAATATGGTTTACCTCCACATGTCTTAACTTGAGTGCACCATCCACATCCTCGGTAGTAAGAGTAGTGCGTCTCGAGTGGCGCATGCATTTAATTGCCTCCTGCAGATTGAAAGTGAGAAGCAATATGGTTGATATCTTTTGGCTGTTTAAAAAACACATCCGTCCTAGCTTTTAAAGAATAGATGAATGAAACCCACAACTTTTATCTCCCTTATGACGTTGACACGTTCACCCAAACTATTCTAAGCTCGTTGGTATACATACAATAACAGCATAGCCAATCTCTAAACTTGTAACAATATCAATTTCAGGGATGGTTTTGAATGTTAAAAACAAAAACAACATTCTTTGTATTCAAAACCCTTGGACTTGGAAACTGAACTAAAGATAGCTCTTGCATAATGGGATATGTGACAATTATCTTACCTACTATTACAAGTGTTTAGCTTTAATGATAGGAGATCATAGGAAAAAACTAGGAACAACATTAAGGAAATCACACTCTGAAACTCAAATTACTTGGGTCTGTCCAACTCAAACTTGGCAAGTAAACTAAAGCTAGCTCTTGTAGACAACTACATCACATGCCCTTACAACAATTATGAAAATTAGAATTAAATGTGATTAAACTCAAGCATACCTGCATGATCTCACGGACACGGTACTCAACATCAGGAGCCAGAGCCAGGGCCACATCTGGGGACAAATTAGTAATGCCAATGCTTTGAGCAATAACCTCAATTGCTTCCTTTGGCACAAGGCTCATCTTTGTGTTTCGTTTCCACTTTTTGGATCCAAATTCTGAAAGTTTATTCCCAAAAAATAATAAGTGCCCTAAAATTTAAAATCTTAAACTTCACGTTTTCTAACTGGATTTTTTATTTTTTACTTGTTTCCTTACTTTCAAGGAACACTGCTAGCTATAAAGTCGTTGCTCTCACCGACGCCGGACGGAGTAGGTCTATCATATTATTCGAAACTGACTAACGACGAGAGAGAGAGAGAGTGCGAGCAAACGGTGACTATTCGTGGGTTTTACGGCAGCAACTTGTGGGGCAATTCAAGTGGGCGGAGAATTGGATTCGGGGGTTTCGAGAGCTGAGCTTGCCGGATTGAGCGGCGTTGGCCGTGGGTGAGATATATATACGTGGAATATGAATTTGGTTAACATAGAATAAATAATGCACAACATTCTAATTATCAAATTATACCATTCATATTTAAACGAAGGCTACAAAATTAAGTCTATATTCAATTTTCATATTTCACATTAAAAAAATTTATTGAAAAAATTTGTGTGTTTGTTTTGGTTGCGGTGTGTTTTGTAAAATTTTTGTTTTTGAATTATTTAAACATCAAATGGAAATATTATTTTTATTTTAGTTTCTTTATTTGAAAAAAATAAAAATGGTAACTATTTTTGTTTTTTTGTTTTTAAAAATAATAAATAATAAATGCTTTTGATAATTTTTATTTTTAATTTTTGTTTAATAATATAAAATGAGATGTTAATTTGAAGAAAAAAAAAAACAAAAAAGTCGAAAATAATTTAAAAAAATTTTGAAAGTGAAAAATTATATTTTCAAAATTTAATGAATTTTAATTAAAATTTTAAAAAATAATAAATAAAAATAAAGTAATAAATATTGATTTATGTTTAATTGTTAAATTCTTAATTAATTAAATAAAAAATAATTTTTAAATTGTTACCAAACAACATAGTTGTTTATTTTAATTGAACATTCTAAATATTTAACATAATATATTTTTAAAATTAACTAAAAATAGATATTTATTAATTATATTAATATAAATTCAAATATTATAAAATATATTAGTATAATAATATTTAATATAAAACTATATATATAATGACTATATTAATATAAATTCAAATTCAAATGTTATAAAATAACATTATTATAATAATTTATAATACAAGACTAAATATTTAATAATTATATTAATATAAATTTAAATATTATAAAATATTATTATGATTATATATAATCCTAATTTTTACTAATTATATTAATATGAATTCAAATATTATAAAATATTATTATTATAATAATATTTAATACAAAATTAGACATTTAATACTTATATTAATATAAATTTAAATATTATAAAATATCATTTTAATAATAATATATAATACATAATCTTAATTTTTATTAAAAAAATTATCTAAATATATATATTTTTTAAAAATCATAAAAAATATTTTGGCTTAATTTTTCATTTAATATGTTTATGTCAATTTTTTCTATATAATATTATTTATTTATTTGAAATTTATATGACAATGATACATATTTAATAAAAATAATTAATATATAAATTCTATAAATAAAACTAATCAAACGTGTTTCACGTTGTTGGTATTTAATATAGCATAAATATTTGTAGTTTTCCATTAAAAAATACCCAAAATTATGTTTTAGGTGTAATCAGACTCACATGTGACGCTACTATTGACCCAATTGTTGACGCGGTTCTTCGCCAACAGGTAATTAAGAGAAGAAGAGAAAGGGATTAGTACTGAAAGTAGAACCGTCACAGATATGAAATCTTAGAGAATGAACTAGGTGACTCAAGACACGTTTTTTAAGTAGTTCAAAGGTTAAAATCCTTCTACTCCACTAGTCAATATTATTCATATATTCTGGGTATTTGGTTTACAAAGTATATGGCTCTCCAGAGACTATTTTTCTCAACCTCTATCAACTCCCAGGGTCCCCATATTTATAGGAGAAGGCACCTGGAAGTTGGTAGGGAGGTCATCCCGTGACCTTACCATTTGTCATATCAACTATGTGACATTTATGATTAATTCCTAAACCTGACACATAAGTGTGGTCTAATCAGTATGTAAGGAGATAATGGGCCGCACGGCCCAACCCAGCCGTGGGTGTCTGAATGCGCACGTTCTTGCTGCGTGTCCGAGAAGTCAGGGGGATATCGGACACGTGATGTCAGATATATGCACGTTTATCTTGCGTGTGTTGACTTTACAAAGGGTCAGAGATCCATGGCCAGCTCGTACCACGAGCTGCTTCCCTGAACCGACCTTCAGCCTTCAGGCCTTCTGATGCCTTCCTCCAGTCTTGGGGGCCCTTGGCGAGCCTTTGAGGATCCCTCGAGCTAAGAAGGTACGATCTGGAAACAGGTTCTCCGGCCTGGGGGAGTCCTCGGACTAAACCATGATTAGTCCGAGGCTCGACCTGCTAATCAGCCCGTGGGAAAACCAGGGCGTACACCAATAATAATTGATTTTAAAATAAGAAAAACTAATAAAAATATATTTAATTAATAAAAATTAAATTAATTAACATAAAATCAATTAATAAGTTTTTATTTTTTATATTTAAAAAATAAATATATACCTTTAACAAAAAGAATTAAAATAAAATTTGAATTTTTAATTATTTTTTTCTTCTCTTCTTCTTCTTCTTCATTTTCCTTTTTTTTTTTTTTTTCTGTCACTAAATTCAAAATCGGATACTCATTCGAATAGAAGAAACCATTCTCTATCACTAAACTTTTATGTAATGCAACACAAATAACATGTGGTAAGGATTTCATGTGGTTCGACTAAGAAATTGTATACGTTCACGAGTCACTTTTATTGCTTTGGACTTACAAAAAATCAGAGATTGAGTGATCATTGAGGTTTCCATGTGAGCTTTGAGGTTACAATCTAATAGAGTAACAATATAGTGAAATGTTTGTCATCTTTACATCGTGGTTATTATACCCATAATTCACGTGGGATAATTAAGGAGAAGAAACAACATCTATATGAACAAACATGGTGAGAGCAAAAAGCCTAGCTCGTGGAGGGGAGATCGTTCAAGTAAAAGTACAATGGATCATGCTCAAAGCGTGTTTTAATGAATAGTGAAGAGGTGCTTAAACACAAGTGAGACTTTGTGATTGAGTGTAGTGACAGAGAATGTTTTCTTCTATTCTAATGGGTATTTGATTTTGAGTTTAGTGAAATGAAATAGAAAGGAGAAAATATCATTTTGGCCCTTATAATTTTCTCGAATATGCAATTGGCTTCCATGTTTTGTTTAATAACAATTCAGATCTCGTGTTTTACAAAATGGATCAAAACAGTACCCTAGACCTGGTTTTTGTTAAAAAAAATTTAATTATAAGATCAATTCTTAGGTCGTTGGAGATGAGATAAGTTCACAGTAGCATAGAAAGTGGTTGATGAGTTAGGGATGGAATATTATATTCGAAAATATTTTGACCAAAACTAGGTCTAGGGTAATATTTTTTTTATCTATTTTGTAAAACATAAGGCCCGAATTGTGATTTAACAAAACATAAGGGTCAATTGCGTATTCGAGAAAAATACAGGAGCCAAACTTGTATTTTACCAATAAAAAATTAAAAACAAATTGAAAAAAAAAAAAAAGGTAAAGACAAGAATAAGAGAGGGAGAAAAAAAAGGAACTAAAAAAAAGATTTTATTTTAATTTGTTTAAAATATACATTTTTTTTTTGTTTTAAATATAAAAGTTAAAAACTTATCAATTGATTTTATGTTTGTTGACCCTTGATTTAGTCAACGACACAGACTCACTAAAAACGATAAGAATTAATAAACTGAATGTAAGAACTAAAATGACACAGATATTTTATAGTTGTTTGGCCCTAGAGATGGTAATAACCTATGTCCACTTAGTGATTTTATTGATGTAAATTCTTAAACTTGCAATCAGCAAACTAGGGTTCACTAAGTTTCATAAGCTCCAAAGTGGAATACAAAATCGTGTATAAAAACACTTGTTCTCTCTGACTACCAATTCTTGCATATCCTTAAATGAATCCCACAAGTCCTATTTATAGGCTCTAGGATGTACATATGGGCCTATGAGTCGTCCTATACTTGTGCTACAATCATATTTAAATAATAACAGAAATAATGATATTTACATATAAAGAGAATCAAATATCCTAGAAATATCTAACTCATAACTGTTGACCCTGATTTTGGTCAACGACACGGAGTCTAGAAAACGACAGAAAAGTAATATAGAGCTTGAGAAAATGATCTAATGGAAAAATAAAGAACACAGAGAATTATAGTGGTTCGGCCCCAGTGATTGGTAATAACCTACGTCCACTTGACACTATTCTTAGTATTGAGCTTCAAAGGTGTGATAAAAGAACTAGGGTTACTGAGTTTCACAGACCTTAGAAGAAGAAAACAATACAACGATGGATAATAGTAATATAATTCCAAAAAGAAAAAGATCGATCCCCCTCCTTGAGCTATTTCTTGAGTATTTATAGGCTCATAAAGAGTTACATGAATTAGGAAATAATATATATCCTTAATAAATGGATCTGTAGGTCATAATGAAGAGATATTCTCAGATATCATCACAACTGTACAGATCTTTACGTAAATGAACGGAGTATACGACCAGTCTGGTCTTATATAAAACATGATATTTCCATGTGGAAATAATCCTGGTCGATAGGCGAGCAATATCTGTACCACGTGTTGAAAATTCTTGCCACGTCATCAACAACTGTTTTTTGGATAAACATTTGCCCCCCAAGTTTATTTATTGCGACCAACAATAAGTAAACTTAGAAGACTAACTTTTCGTATGCCCCACGAAATCTGTCAAAGCCTCTCGTGCGTTCTTGAAAACTGTGACCTAATCACATCCAATCATGCCTTTTCAGTTTTCAAGAAACCTTTCCGACGGCTGTTACACTCCCCCATGCCTTGAAAAAGGTAACTCATGATTACCCTTTTTTGACACACCTCAACTTCTATAAATAATCCCCACATTCTTCTTTTAACTCTTTACACGCCATCTCTTTGCCAAGAACTCTCAAGAACTATTTCAAAACCTGGAACTTCAAAGGTCTTCAGTCGCTTTGCTAAGGGTCCTTCGCTTGCAAACCCAAATTCATTCCTTTTCAGAATCTTCAATCTTTATCCAGGTAAATTTCTTCAACGTTTAAACCCTTTGAGATGCCATGCATACTGTTTCTGTGCTCTGAAATTTTTTATGTTCTTAGGTAGAAATTTGTGAAGATTTTGTATATACCATTTGATGCTTGATAGGGTAGTGTAGTTTTGCTCTGTAGAGGTTAAGAATCAGTTTGATAGTCAGGATCATGGGTTTAGGGCGTAAAATCAAAGTAAAAATTTGATTTTTAGGCTAGCTGAAAAACTGGGTTTTTTCCCGCCCCTTTGGAGTTGAAAAAGCTTTTTCCAAAAAAACTTTTTACTTTCACTTTTAGATCTGTTTTTCAAACTGTTCGCATAAAACTTAGTGTTTCGGTTAGAATGTTGCTGGTCGTAGACGCGAGCAATGTTATTCCAACTTGCAACATAAGCTCCCAGGCTGTGCGTCTTATCTCCTCCTTTGTCTGTTTGCAGTTTACATGCAAGACCCGTGAGGAGGAGAAAGACCCATCGAAGATGATTTGCTAGCTCAACTGCTCGAGGACGAAGAACAACCCTCGTCATTGATACCTGAAATTCCCTTTTCTCGTACTAATCCAAACACTTCCCTAGTCTTGACCCAAACTATGGCTCGCACCAAAACCAAGGCACAGAAAAGGAAAACCTCCGACCCTTCTCATCAGCCTGCTACTTCGGCTGATGTTCCCTCGACCAGTGGTCGAGATGAAAATGCTCCCGACCCAAACATCTGTTTTTCCCGCCCCTTTGGAGTTGAAAAAGCTTTTTCCAAAAAAACTTTTTACTTTCACTTTTAGATCTGTTTTTCAAACTGTTCGCATAAAACTTAGTGTTTCGGTTAGAATGTTGCTGGTCGTAGACGCGAGCAATGTTATTCCAACTTGCAACATAAGCTCCCAGGCTGTGCGTCTTATCTCCTCCTTTGTCTGTTTGCAGTTTACATGCAAGACCCGTGGGGAGGAGAAAGACCCATCGAAGATGATTTGCTAGCTCAACTGCTCGAGGACAAAGAACAACCCTCGTCATTGATACCTGAAATTCCCTTTTCTCGTACTAATCCAAACACTTCCCTAGTCTTGACCCAAACTATGGCTCGCACCAAAACCAAGGCACAGAAAAGGAAAACCTCCGACCCTTCTCATCAGCCTGCTACTTCGGCTGATGTTCCCTCGACCAGTGGTCGAGATGAAAATGCTCCCGACCCAAACATCCAAAGACATGCCCGCCCTCAACATGCCATTCAGCCGGATGTTGAGTGGTATGTAGTTTCTGAAAGTAGGGTGACGATCAGAATGATCGCCAACTACTTAAGGAAATATAATCTCTCAGGGGTGACCCTAGTCAAACCTAACCCAGACCAAAGGGCAAATCTGCCTGGAGGCACCTTCAGCGCTTGGTCGTGGTTTCACATTGAGGCAGGGGCCACCTTGCCTTTTCACTCATTCATTCAGGGGGTGGCCAACTATTTTGGAGTTTGCCCCTTTCAAATAACCCCGAATGGATATAGAATGCTTGCTGCACTCTATATTCTATACAACCAGAAGAAATGGCCCGTGCCATCGCCTCATGAGGTCAACTACCTATTCGACCTCAAATTTAACCCCAACCAAGAAGGCACGGGGTTCTTCCACCTCTGTCATCAGGAAACCGGGTGCACTTTCCTGATCGACACAACTCATATCTCAAATGTGGGGAGGTACTACCAAGAGTACTTTCTCACGACTGACATGGTCGCGGACAACCTGGCTTTTGCACGAGGAGGTAAAATTTTTGTATTGCTGGCTGACTTCTTTACTTAGCGTTTTCCTCCACAGTGTCTTAAACTGTTGATGTCTTCCAGGCCCGTGGTTGTGACCGAACCCAACTCCGGACATGGAGTTGAGATCGGCACTCCTAGCCAGCATGGCTGATGCTGAAAAGAGTGTCAAGAATCTGGTTACAGAGGCTAACCTTAGGATGGTTGGCCTCTGGGCCCCTCAACTGGACACGAGGGGGCCCTTGGCAGAGAGTGCTTGCGCCGAAGAGGAACCTGAGCAGCAACCTCAAACGTCACCTCCATGGAGGAGACCGACTGGGGTTACGATCAGGGAACCTGCTGGCACTCCCCGAGCAGAGAGGCCCTCGGCCCCCTTGGGGAAAGGAAAGAAGAAGGCTACCGAGCTTGTCGATCTCTTTGACGATTCGTCGGACGACAATGGTATAGTTATTTTGCTTTTAGACAATTTTCCAATTCCCTGTCATCTTTTTGACAGGGACGGCAATTTTAAATATGCTCCAAATTTAGGGCCAGACTTCTTCATGTCAAAGAATGATTATAAGACTAGTAGAGTCTGTAGTGTAGCGACTAGCAATAATAGCTCGGGTATTTGACTTTGCAATCCTTTTTTGCTTCTTTTTCTAATGTAATGTACTTAGTCATTTATGCTATCTCACTGTTCGACTCTATTTTTGCTTTTCAGACATAGTCTCCACCAATGTATTTGACCTCTACAACGCTCTAGAGGTTGCCGCGGCTCCTCCAAGCAACAAGAAAGCCAATAAGAGACATCCCGGGGAGAGCAGCAAAGCTACTCAGGCGAAGAAGGCCCGGAACGCAGGCCCTTCGGAGGATATACCTTCTGCCACCACGACTCCACCTTTTCCCCGCGAGCAGCAGACTCCATCTGCCGCAGCCGGGTCGACTCCTTCTCCCGCGACCCCGACTGACCAACCTCAGCAGGCTGACCCTGCCTCAACTGGGAACGAGATGGTTGGTCGCGCCTTCAAGCTGATCAAGGAGAGGGTCACCAAGATCGCAAAGCATGAACACTGCCGAGAGGCAATGGCTGCTACGGAGACGATGGGTGTTGACCCAATTCTGAACCGTGCCCTAAATGAGTTCACTAGTGTAAGTCATCTCTTTTTGTGAAAATAGGTCTTCGTTAGTTTACTGTTTGTCTAACTATTGTTCTGACTGCAGGCCATGCTAACCCTTACTGCCAGCCGCACCCACCTGGGTGCTGTCACCGAGCAGGCCAGGACTTCGGAGCAACGACACGAGGATGAACTCAAAGTTGTTGAGGCCAGACATGCTGATCAGCTGGCGGCGGTGGCTGAGGAAAAGGCCCAACTGGCTAAGGAGTTGGAGGAGAAACTGAAGTCTTTGGAGAAAGCCCGCAAGCAGAGAGACCAATACAAGGAGTCCAACCGCTTTAACTACAAAGCGGCCAAACAACTTGAGCTAGACTTGATCGCGAGCAGGCAGGAGACCACAGCTCTGGAGGGCCGGGTCGAGGAGTTGGAGAAGACCAATGCTGACACCTTGGAAAGGTACAAGAATGCCACTCTGAGATGCTTCTATGATTTTTGGAAGCACAATCAGGGTGCCAACTTCGACTATCTTCCCGAGAATGCGAGGGATGCCGAGCTTGCTTGCTGTGCGGCTCAGTTGGCTGAGGAAGAAAGATCGAGGGTCCCTGCTTCCCCCGAAATCTCACTGGCCGCTGGGATGGATGGTGCAGACACCGAGGCTGTGGGTGCTGTCGATCAGAACCTTCCTCAGGATCCTCCAGCTCCTCTACACGACCTACGGGTCGTGATGTAAAGACTATAATTTTTTGGTTTGCTGCATGGGCAGCTTTTACTTTTATTTGAACAATTACATCGAAGCAGTTACCGCTTGAGGTGTAAAAGGATTCGCTTTGATATTATAATATATTTGCATATTATTATAACATCTAATTGTTCGCGTGACCGAACTTAGCATAGCACTTTGGTTTGATTTGACAAATTTTCAAAATTTTGAAAAATACTCTAAGTTCCCTAGCATGCTTTCATTTATTTTGCTCATGTTTTTACATACCTTTTAACGATATGATTTGCTTACTTGTACCTGGTATGCCCCCCAAGTGATCAAGGAGCTTTAGGTCCTTGGTCACTTGCCTTGACTAGAACCTGCTCGAACATTACTGCTCATAGAAATATGATTAGAATTATAATACAGCAAAACAACACACGTAATGAGAAAATACTTGTAATAAATACAATAGTTGGCAAGAAATGACTGGCTGAGCACAGTCCCTTTTATTCTCGTAGTAAATGGACTAAACACGTCTTTTATGAGTGATTAATAAGATCTTACACAAAACTTGTAAGAAGTAAAATTTATACAAGCCAATTATTTGAGAAGAATTGTTCACTGATAATACTTGCGCAGGTGTTCTCCATTCCAATATCGAGGAACGAGATCTCTATTTAAGCGCGCAAGTTTATATGTGCCTGGGTGAAGAACTTCATCAATCTGGTAAGGCTCTTCCCAATTTGGACCGAGTACTCCAGCAACCTGGTCGCGGGTGTTAAGGAAAACTCTCCGGAGCACAAGATCTCCAACATTGAATTTTCTTTCTCGCACTTTAGAGTTGAAATACCGAGCGACCTTCTGTTGGTATGCAACTACTCGGACCCGGGCTTGTTCACGCCTTTCATCAATCGAGTCCAATGATTCCATCAGTAGTTGGCTGTTAGAGTTCTGGTCGTATGTTAATCTGCGGTGCGAGGGTGGATCCAACTCAACAGGCAACATGGCTTCATACTCGTATGCTAAGGAAAACGGGGTATGACCTGTTGCTGTTTGGTGGGAAGTTCTGTATGACCAAAGGACTTCAGGCAACTGTTCTGGCCATGCTCCCTTAGCTTCTTCGAGTCTTTTCTTTAGGGTATCCTTCAGCATCTTGTTAATTGCTTCGACTTGCCCATTCGCCTGGGGATGAGCGACTGAAGAAAAGCTTTTGATAATATCGTGACATTTGCAGAAGTCCGTGAATAGATCACTGTCGAATTGGGTGCCGTTATTCGAGACTATCTTCCTTGGTAATCCATAGTGACAGATGATGTTTTTGACTACGAAATCAAGCGCTTTCTTAGTCATTATGGTCGCGAGTGGCTCAGCTTCGACCCATTTGGTGAAGTAGTCGATGGCAACCACTGCATACTTTACACCACCCTTTCCTGTAGGCAAAGATCCGATTAGATCTATTCCCCAAACTGCGAAAGGCCATGGACTCTGCATCTGCTTTAACTCGTTGGGAGTTGCACGTGGGATTTTAGAAAATCTCTGACACTTGTCACATCTTCGCACAAACTCCATTGAGTCTTCATTCATGGTTGGCCAGAAATATCCCTGCCTTAGGATCTTTTTTGACAGGCTTTGCCCCCCAGCGTGGTCCCCGCAAAAACTTTCGTGTACCTCCTTCATCAACTCTTTGGCTTTCTCCTTTGTAATACACCTAAGAAGTGGTAGTGAGTATCCCCTTCGATACAGGATTCCATCGACCAGGATATACCTAGCAGCTTGCCGCTGAAGGGTCCTAGCTTTGTTTCTGTCTGCTGGTAGCACGCCGCTTGATAGATACTCTATATATGGCATCATCCATGTATTCGTCATCTGGATGACCAGAGTGGTTTCTGCTGCTTGGATGCTGGGCATGGATAGTCGCTCGACCGGCACTATGTTCAGAGTGTCAGCGCCCTTTGCACTTGCCAACTTTGCCAAAGCGTCCGCGTTGGAATTCTGATCACGAGGTACTTGCTGGAGAGTGTATCTGTCGAACTAGGCTAACAGATCCTTTGCTTTGTTCAGATAGGCGACCATCTTCAATCCTCGCGCCTGATACTCTCCCAAGATTTGATTTACAACTAGCTAAGAATCACTATAGACGTCAAGCACTTTTATGTTCATATCCTTGGCTAATCGTAGTCCAGCGAGTAATGCTTCATATTCAGCCTCGTTGTTAGAGGCAGTGAAGTCAAATCTTATTGCACAGTGAAATCGATGCCCTTCCGGCATTATCAATATCACTCCTGCTCCTGCGTGGGATTCGTTAGATGAACCATCTATGAACAATTTCCACGAGGGTGCTTGGGTTTGACATTCAGGCTCGCTGGGCTCCTCAATCTGCTTGCCACCTGCGGGCTCTGTGAACTCGGCGATGAAGTCAGCTAAGGCTTGTCCTTTTATCACTGTTCACAGCAGGTAAGATATGTTGAACTGCCCGAGCTCGATTGCCCACGTTAGTAATCTTCCGGCAGCCTCTGGCTTCTGCAGAACTTGCCGAAGAGGCTGGTCGGTAAACACCATAATCAGATGAGCTTGGAAGTAAGGCCGCTTCCTAGGCTAACCTTTCGATGGGGGGATATCTCAATTCTGCTCCAATCAACCTTTTGCTTATGTAATAGACAACCTTCTGCACACCTTCTTCTTCTGTCACCAGAACAGCACTAGCAGCGTAATCCGTGATTGCCAGGTAGATGAACAAAGTCTCTTTATCGACCGGCTTCGACAGGATGGGTGGCTGCACCATATGCATTTTTTAGTGCTTGAAAGGCCTGTTCGCACTCATCTGTCCATTCAAATTTCTTATTGCCTCTGAGTATATTGAAAAATGGGACGCACTTGTCCGTTGATTTTGAAATAAATCTACTTAGAGCAGCAATTCTCCCGGTAAGGCTTTGGACATCCTTAATCTTTAATGGGGACTTCATCTCGATCAGGGCTTTTATCTTCTCGGGATTAGATTCAATTCCCCTTGAGTTAACTATGAATCCCAAGAACTTTCATGATCCTACTCCGAAGGAGCATTTAAAGGGATTTATCTTCATCCTATATTTATTAAGGACGTTGAAGCATTCCTACAAATCCCGTACATACCCTTCTGCTTTCTTCGACTTAACCAGCATGTCATCGACGTAAACCTCCATGTTTGCACCGATTAGCTCCTTAAACATGTGGTTGACGAGTCGCTGGTAAATCGCACCAGCATTTTTTAAACCAAAGGGCATCACTTTGTAACAGTAGAGCCTTGTATCGGTTCGAAAGCTAGTGTGATCCTCATCAGGGGGATGCATACTGATTTGATTATACCCCGAGTATGCATCCATGAATGAGAGGATCTCGTGTCCTGCAGTGGCATCGACTAGCTGGTCGATCCTCGGGAGTGGGAAGCAGTCTTTGGGACAGGCTTTATTTAAGTCTGTAAAATCCACGTATGTACGCCACTTGCCGTTCAGCTTGGGCATGAGTACGGGATTGGAGACCCACGATGGATAAAATGCCACCCTGATGAACCCATTCTCCTTCAGCTTCTCGACTTCCTCTTTCAAAGCCTTTGATCTGTCTTTGTCGAGCAGCCTTCTTTTTTGTTGCACAGGTGGAAAGCTTTTGTCAATGTTTAGGACATGGCTGATGATTGCAGGATCTATCCCGACCATGTCTTTATGCGACCAGGCAAAGACATCCTAGTTCCTCCTTAAGAACTCCACCAGTGCGTGTTCTGTTGTTGTCTATAAGTTTTTACCGACTTTCACACCTCTGGTCGGATTTTCCTCATCAAGTTAGACCTCTTCAAGGTCCTCGATGGGGCCCACTTCTTCTTCAAAATCCCCAAAGCGAGGATCTAGGTCTCTATCCTCCTTTGGGCAATGCCCTATTTGGTGAGATTATCACCTGAGCGGGCTTGAACATCAGTTGCCATTTGCAACTCTTTCCCGATGGCATCTCTCGATACACCCTTCTTTGCCTTGGTGATCAAGGTGTTGTAGCACTCCCTCGCTTCGCTTTGGTTTCCCAACACGCATCCTATCCCTGCGTCCGTTGGGAATTTCATGGCGAGGTGCCATATAGAAGTGACGGCTCGAAGGTTGACTAGAATTGGTCTCCCTATCACAGCATTGTACGTTGAAGGATAATCAACTACTATGAAAGTAGTGAGTAATGTCCTGTTAGCAGGTGTAGTGCTTGCTGTGACTGGGAGTCTAATTGATCCCACTGGGGCGAGTCCTTCTCCGGAGAAACCATAAATGGTTTGGTTGCATGGTTCCAGGTCCTTAACGGACAATTTCATCCTTTCCAGCGAGGACTTATATAGGATGTTGACCGAACTTCCCGTATCGACCAACACCCTTTTCACCATCATATTTGCGATTTGTACATCCACGACCAGCGGATCGGAGTGCGGGAATCGCACATGCTGGGCATCGTCGTCAGAGAAGATGATTAGTTCCTCCTCTGTTCGAGCCTTTTTTGGTGCACGATCCTCGACACTCATCATCTCGATGTCCTGGTCGTGGCGTAGGGTTCGAGCATATCGTTCCCTCACTTTTCCACTATCTCCTGCAAGATGCGGGCCTCCGCAGATGGTGAGTAGGGTACTTGCCACGAGAGCTGGCTGTAAAGGTGGCGAGCATTGGCGTGCATGCGCCGAATCGTTGCCACCCGAAGCCTCTCGCTGAGAACCTCCCGCGGCTCGTACATATCTTCTTAAATGTCCCTGTCTTATCAGGAACTCAATCTCGTCCCTCAGGTGGTTACACTCATTGGTGTCATGCCCATAGTCGTTATGATAATGACAGAACTTTGTTGAATCTCTCTTGGAGATATCTTTTCTTATTGGTGCGGGTCGTTTGTAGGGCACGCTCGAGCTGGTCGCTTGGTAAACCTCGGCTCAGCTTTCAACAAGGGCGGTGTAATTGGTGAATTTCAGTTCATACCGATTATTTTTGGGGCGTTTACTCTCGGAGGTCGAGGGTTAGTTGCTCGCCTTTTTTCCACCATTCTTACCATTGTCATTCCCATTGCCTTTGCTGTTGCCATTGGGCTTAGACCCGTTGGCGGCTTTGGCAGGTTCTTCTTTAGGCCCCTTGTCCTTTGCTGGCAATTTCCCTTCATTGGCAATCGCGTCCTCGAGCTTGATGTACCAATCTGCTCTATCTAAAAACTCATGGGTACTCTTAACCCCATGCTTCCTGAGGCTACTTCAGAGGGGAGAATGGCGCCTAACCCCAGCGGTTAGGGCCATCATCTTGCCTTCATCGCCCACAGTCTTGGCTCCTGCTGTGGCTCGCATGAAGCGCTGAACATATTTTTTCAAGGGCTCCCCCTCTTTCTGGCATATCTCGACCAGTTGGTTCGCCTAAGTGGGGTGCACACGACCCACGTAGAACTGTCCGTAAAACTCCTTCACGAACATCTCCTAGGATACTATACTTGCAGGAGGGAACTTAAAGAACCACTCCTAGGCAGCATCAGAAAGGGTCGCTGGGAAGATCCTGCAGCGAGCATCTTCAGAGACTTTCTAAATGTCCATCTGTATCTCAAATTTGTTTACATGAGATACCGGGTCTCCATACCCGTCGAAATTTGGCAGAGTCGGCATCTTGAACTTGCTGGGGGTTTCTGCCACAACAATCCTTTGTACAAAAAGGGTGCCTCTCCTCTTATCGTACTCGATGTGCGATGTTCGCCCCCCGACCAGCTGCTTCACAGCCTAGTTCAAGGCATCGATTTGAGCCTGAACAGCTTCAGGAATTGCTGGGGCCTCTGGTGCCGGGGGAATGTACTCATCGTGCCTTTCTCGGCGGTCGTTGAGTATATCCCTCAAGTCATCGTCTCTTCGCCACTGCTCGCTGGCTCCGAGCCGACTAATGACGTTATTTTGTCTGGGCTACCCCCCAGCATTATGGCCTGCTTGCCAGTCTTCTCTAGGTGGGGGGCGCCTGCCTCCACCTCTCTCTTCGTTCCTCCGACCAGCATTTCCTCTGCCTGAGTCGGCCTCATTGTAGCAGTGGCCTTCTCTGAACCTTGACTGGCTATGGTGGGACTGCTGTTTCCTCTGTTGCCTCCTTGGGCTGGCATTTCCCGAGCATTAGGGGGAGGCCTGCGTTGGTCGGTGGGTCCCCGTGCATTGTCTTGTCGTGGGGGGCCCCTTGACCGCAGAGCCTGTCTCTGAGTTCCTTCTATTGGCAGAAGGACGCTGCCCCCTGCTCGGTGGATGCGGCTCTTACCCCCAGGGCGTCTAGGGCTGCGGGGTTGTTGCCCGGCCCTATTCTGCCTCGGGCGCGGGGGATTGCCTCGACCAGCCTGAGACGGAGGCTGCGTCTCAGGATCCCTAGGTGGGATATCATCCTGAGGCATAGGTGGTTGCTCCGGCCTCTGAGGGCTTGTTGGCTGGAGCGAAGGGCTAGGATTGGGACTCCTTTGAGGTGGCCCGCTTGGGGGTTGATCAGGCTACGAGGCTGGCGCAGTCTGATTCCTAGCCAACTGGAGGGCTGCTTCAAGGGCTGCCATGGCATCCCTCTGCCAACGGTCCATCTCTGCCTGTCGCTCGCTTAGCTCTTGGCACTGGCGCTCTATCTCCCTTTGCTATGACGCCATTATCTCAGCAACACTCTCCTGATTGGCCCTCAGAGCAGCCAACTCATCTTGCAACACCCTCAGTGTTGTCTTCAGGGTCTATCTCCCTTTGCTGTGATGCCATTATCTCAGCGGCACTCTCCTGATTGGCCCTCAGAGCAGCCAACTCATCTTGCAACACCCCCAGTGTTGTCTTCAGGGTCTCAGAGTCCACCTCCTCCTCATTGAACTCCAAATGAGGTTTGTCTTCAGCCATATTTGAGGGAGGAGGCTGGGATGGTGCACCGGCAGCCTATCTAGTCTTGTTGGTAGTCTTTGCCATTAGATTTTCTTGAATTCAAGTCTCTCAATGAAAGCACCAGAAAGTTGACCCTGATTTTGGTCAACGACACGGAGTCTAGAAAATGACAGAAAAGTAATATAGAGCTTGAGAAAATGATCTAATGGAAAAATAAAGAACACAGAGAATTATAGTGGTTCGGCCCCAGTGATTGGTAATAACCTACGTCCACTTGACACTATTCTTAGTATTGAGCTTCAAAGGTGTGATCAAAGAACTAGGGTTCTTGAGTTTCACAAACCTTAGAAGAAGAAAACAATACAACGATGGATAATAGTAATATAATTCCAAAAAGAAAAAGATAGATCCCCCTCCTTGAGCTATTTCTTGAGTATTTATAGGCTCAGGAAGAGTTACATGAATTAGGAAATAATATCTATCCTTAATAAATGGATATGCACGTCATAATGAAGAGATATTCTCGAATATCATCATAACTGTACATATCTTTACATAAATGAACGGAGTATACGACCAGTCTGGTCATATATAAAACGTGATATTTCCATGTGGAAATAATCCTGGTCGATAGGCGAGCAATATCTGTACCACGTGTCGGCCACGTGTTGAAAATCCTTGCCACGTCATCAACAGCTGTTTTTTGGATAAACAATAACCATATTTTTATTCTGGCTTCGGTCCTACGAGATTTGGTTGCATATGTCAGCACATTAGCTTCCCTGTTACTCAGCATGTCCCTCGCGCCTATCGGGCAGCTTAATTTCCTGGTCGTTGGTCGACCAAACTTTCATCAATAATCAGTCACATGTTGTTCATGTGCACCCCGTTCGTGCCACGTCATCAAGAAAATATTTTAGGGTAAATATTTTCCCCCCAAGTTTATTTTAATGCGACCAGCATTTGATAAACTTACTCGACTAGCAGTCCAGCTAACCTGTCACATCTGTCAGTACTTACTTTTTCGAAAAAACAAGTAATCATCACCCTTTCGGTTCCCCAGACACGTTCTAACGGTTATTGCGATTCCCCATGCTTTGAAACTCTATTGTCATCATTACCTTACATTAATGCTCTGATCAGTATAAATATATGCCCTCTCACTTCTTTTCATTTTTTACTCGAGCCTTCTCTCTCCTCAAGAACACTCAGAAAAAGCTCCAAGAAAACCAACGTCTTCAGTTCGATCTGAGGCATCTACGATCAACTTCAAGCACCATCCTCGTGTTTTCTTCAACAAATCCATACTTCAAGTAAGTTTTCAAATTTATCTTCTTATTTTGTAGCAATTTTTACGTCTTTTGGCCTTGATTTTCCTATCTCCACAATTGGGTTCACACTGTTCTTGGAAAGTTTTTTTGAGTAATCGGGTTTACACAAAAATACATAGAATAACTATGCTAGAATAAGGATTTTAGGCAGTACAATGTACAAGTCAATGTTTAAAAATAAATAAGGGAGTATATTTACAATGATTTCAGGTCCAGAATCGAAGTGAAAATTTGATTTTGAGTGTTTTAGTTAAACTGGGTTTTTCCCGCCTGTTTTTTGGAGTTGAAAAGTTTTTCCGAAAAAACTTTTCAAATTCACTTTTTGATATGTTTCTCCATGCTGCTCGCGCGTTTATTGTGTCTTTATACACGAGCAGCGTTATCCTTGCTTTTCTTTTTCTTCTATCTATTGGTCATAGATTTTCACTTCCCCTTCACTCTTATCAGATATTCATGCATGATCCTTGGGGAGGTGAGAGACCAATAGACGAAGTTCTTCTCACTTTGTTGTTCGAGGATCAAGAACAACCTTCTCTGTCTTTTTTAGATCCTCCGACATCACATCTAAACCCTACGACCAATTCTTCTCACAATCCTCCACAGAACCAACCCAACATGGGTCGTGTTAAATACATCGCTCATAGAAAAAGAAAACCCACAAACTCACCTACCAACCAGCCTGCAGCCAATACCGAGGGTCCCTCAAACGACCCTCAACCCTTAAATTTTGCACCACCAAATATTTAGCCCAAGACCCGTCCACAAGATGGCCCCCGAGCAAAGGTAGCCTGGTACATAGCCCCTCCAAGCATCATATCGACCAGAATGGTGGCTAAGTATCCCAAGAAGTACGGGCTTCCTGGGATTACCTTATACAAACCTACACCCGACCAAAGGGAAAACATGGTCGGAGGTGCCTACAATGCCTGATTGAGGTACCATATAAAAGCAGGGGCAATCTTGCCCTTACATGACTTTTTCCAAGGGGTGGCCAACTACTTTGAGGTCTCCCCTTTCCAAATAACTTCCAATGGATATAGAGTAATTTTAGCACTCTATATCCTATACAACCACAAAAAATGGCCTGTGCCTACTCCTCATGAGATCAACTATCTGTTCGATCTTAAATCCGACCCCAATCAAAGCAACGTGGGGTTTTTCCACTTCTATCACTAGGATTCTGCTCGCACATTCCTATGTGACATAACTTATAAGTCCAATGTGGGAAAGTACTTCCAGGAGTACTTCCTCACGATCGACTTGGTCCTCGACAACATGACTTTCACGCGAGGAGGTAAACTCTTAATCTCTGTTTGACATTCAACTAGTCATTTATAATCTTTTCCTTGTCCTTAGTTGGTTTGCATTGTATCTAGGTCCATGGTACCAACCAAAACCTACTCCAGAAATGGAGATAAGAGCCACAACCCTGACCAGCATGACGAATATAGAAAAAAGCATTAAGGAGCTATTCACAGAGAGCAATTTGAGGCTGGTCAGCCTTTTAGAATCTCACCAGGAAGTGAGGGAATCAATTGCGAGGAGTGCCATTGGAGAGGGCACTGAAGGACAAGAAAATCCCGAGCAGTAGCAGGATGTATCACAGTCCCAAAGGCATCGACCAATGAGAGTGACCATTCGAGAGCCAAGCCCCAACACTCGTCCAACCAGTACCCTTTCCCAACATGGGAGGGGAAAAAAATTACCTAAATATGCTGGTCCTATACTCGAATCCTCTAACGAGAACAGTATAGATTTTTCACTCTTAGATAAATTGCCCATCCCTTATCATTTATTTAATAGGGACGACAACTTTAAATTTACGACCAATAGTTTTAGCTTGGACTTCTTCAAGGCAGATTATGAGTGTAACAGTAGTTCTTTAAATAATGTAGTGACCAGTAATTGTAGTTCATGTATATCACTTATAATTCCTTTTAGTTTGTTTCCTTATCATGCAAATTTATTTCTTGACTTATCTGCTCATTTGTTTGTCTTGTAGTCATGCAGACTGATGACACGTTCGACATCTATACTTCTGGAGGCAAACCAACCAGCTCGAAGAAATCGAGCAAAAAAAACACTAGAAATGCCAGAGGGGAACCTTTGAGGAAAAGGACACGATCAAATGATCCTCCAGCACCTACTCCTTCCAAAACCACTACACCTCCTCGCGTTGTGCCCTCCAGCGACCAGGGAACTTTGGTGGCAGAGTGGTTGAGCAATGTTTATTGCTCAACCAACGATAGACTTCAAAAGTTAATCAAGCATCGTCACAGCCAAAGAGCTTTTGTTTCTCTCTCCTCACTGAAACATAACCAAATCCTTGGTCAGGGGTTAAATGAAATCCTCAACGTAAGCTCCTAGTATTTAGTTGTACTCGAACACCCTCTCTTTTTTTAATTTCTGACGATTTTAACTTTCTTCTGTTCACAGGGTATTCTTACCACAACCAATGGTTGGCGCTACGCCGAGGAGATTGATGCAAAACATGCCGAGGAGGTCATGGCATGGGAGGCCAAAGTCAAGGCAGCCAACAACAAAGCTGCTGCTTTAACTGAGGAGTTAAAAAGAGCCAAGAAGATCTGGCTAAGGTTATTGCTGCGAAGGAGAAGTTTAAAGAAGCCTCCAAAACCAATTTCAAAGAAGCATCCAAGCTGCAAGAGGATCTGGAGGCAAGCATGAAATAAGCGAATGGCCTAGAGGATCAAGTGAAGCTGCTCAAGGAACAAAATGCCCAAAACCTGGAGAAGTTCCAAGGAGCTGCATTCACCTACTTTTACATGTTCTGGAAGAACAACCCAGAGGTAAACTTCGAATATCTTCCTGAGCAGGTAAAACAAGTCGAACTCGCCAAGTGCGCTACTCGCTTAGAGGAGGAAAAAGATGCCCCAGAGCCTCCTGTAATTTCCCTGGCGATGGGCATCGACAATGCCGAGGAAGAAGCCGGTCCTTCAGTCGATCAGTAGCCTCAGTAGGACCCCTCTTCAGTTGCATAGTAAATTTTTTTTGTTTATGTAATTAAAACACTCGAACAGATTGTTCGAGGTGTTAAGAAAATTTGCTGCCTTAGGCAGTTTTATTTGCTTATAACATTTTTAATTACATCCGAGCAGAAATTGCTCGCGGTGTAAAGACATTTCATTTTGATATTATAACAGTTGCACATTACTATTGCTAATATAACATCTGATCGTATGACCGAACTTAGCATAACCGTTCAATACTATTTCACAAAATTAACTAAAAATTCTAAAAAATATTCTAAGTGTCATAGTATGTTTTCCCTTATTTTTCTCGTGTGTTTACATATGTTCATGATATGCTTCGCTCGTTTAGTATCTTATATGCCTCCTAAGTGATCGAGGAGGTTAAGGTCACTTGCCATTGACCAATACCTGTTCGAACATTCCTGCTCGCATACTTATAATAATCAATGATAATATAGCAAAACAACACACGTAGTGAGCAAATACTTGTAATAAATACAATAGTTGGAAAGAATAACTGGCTGCGTACAATTCCTTTTATATCTCGTAAAAAAAATGGACAAAATTCATGTCTGTATGAGTGATCAAAAATTGATCTTACACTTATAAGCGGCCAACCATCTAACTGGCCAGCCCTTGTTCAAGAACTTATAAAAAGTAAAATTTATACAAGTCATATCTTTAAAAAGAAATGTTCATTGATAGTACTTGCGCAGGTGTTCTCCATTCCAATAGCGAGGAAGGAGATCTCCATTGAGGCGAGCAAGTTTGTAGGTGCTTGGTTGAAGAATTTCTTCAATTTGATACTGACCCTCCCAGTTTGGTCTGAGCACTCCAGCAGCTTGATTGCGAGTGTTGAGAAAAACTTTTCTAAGTACTAAATCTCCCACGTCAAACTTTCTTTCGCATACTTTGGAGTTAAAATATTGAGCGACCTTTTGTTGATAAGCTGCCACTCGTAGTTGAGCCTGCTTGCATCTTTCATTGACCAAGTCCAAAGACTCCATTAATAGCTGGTTATTTGTATTCTAGTCGTATGTCATCCTTCTATGCGATGGTGGATCTAACTCAACTGGTAACATTGCTTCATACCCATAGGCTAAGGAAAATGGTGTATGGCCTGTTGCTGTTCGGTGAGATATTCTATACGACCAGAGTACTTCTAGTAATTGTTCTGGCCACACTCTCTTTTCTTCTTCGAGCCTTTTCTTTAGTATGTCCTTCAAAGTTTTGTTCCCAGCTTTTACCTGTCTATTGGCTTGTGGATGAGCAACTGATGAAAAACTCTTCCTTATGCCATGCCACTCGTAGAATTCGGTAAACAGATCACTATCAAGTCTGTGCCATTATCTAATACAATATTTTTGGTAATCTATATCGACATACAATGTTTTTTACAATGAAATCTAGCACTTTCTTGGTCGTGATTGTCACGAGCGGTTCAGCTTCAGCCCACTTAGTAAAGTAGTCGACAACAACTACTGCATACTTGACATTCCCCTTTCCTGTTGGCAAGGATCTGATCAGATCTATTCCCCAGACTGCGAATGGAAATGCTCTGTTAGGGCTTAGCCCTTGACTATTGATATGATTATACGATTACCTGCTCAGTGAAAATATGAATGTGTTATTTGTATGTTGGAGTTGAGAGCATGGTATGTATGTTGGAATAACAGGGGTTATGATTGATATATGAATGTTGTGGGCATGTTTTTAGCACTGCAGTGGTTTATGAATGTGGTGTTGTGTGATTGTTCTCGTGGGGGAAGGATTTTGAATGTGATTATCATGCTTAATGGATCAAGTTATTGACTGCAGACCGATCAGATGTTGTGTAGGCATTAATGGGACCCGATGGTGGTTATACCAAAGCTGGGAATTACAGCCAGGGCTTGAACCCTCATCTGCCCCTCAGAATTTGCAGCAGGTGTTTACAAATATGCAATTAAGATTGCAGAGGCAAAAGGAAGAGATCAGGTGTTTAAAACAGTAGCAGGTTCTGTCAGGGAACACCTCTTCCTTTGCTATGTCAGGAGTGGCACTAGTATTGGCTCAAGCTAGGGTTGAGAACAGGTGGGAATTTCTTTGTGGAAGATTCTAGGAATATTACCCTCCAATTTTTGAGGGAGGCCTAGATCCATTCAAAGTTGAGCAATGGATGGGCATGATCAGTTCCATCCTCGACATTATGGGGTGGTAGGTCACGATAGGGTGATCTGTGCTACATATGTATTGCAAGATGATGCCCGGACGTGGTGGGAAGTAGTATCCCAAACACAAGATACAACTGTGATGAATTGGAAAGAATTTAGGCAGCTATTTATTGAAAGATATTACTGTGATGCAGTTAAGACTGCTAAGATGAATGAGTTTCTGAACCTGGTTCAGGGAAATGCAATAGTAACCGAGTATGTTAACAGATTCGATAGGTTGGCCAAGTTTGCTTTAGATATGGTACCCACGGATGTAGCTCGGAAAGAACGATTTATCCAGGGATTAAATCCCAGAATAGCTCAGGGCGTTGGAGTCACCCCAGTACATGAAATCTCTACCTACGCTCAGGTGGTTGGGAAGGCTCTTGTTGTTGAGAGCACAGGAAATGAGATTGAGAATGAGAGTGCTAGAGAGTGCGAAGCTCAGACAATGATACCTCCATTTATTGGATCGGGAAAGGACAAGGATTGGAAAGTCTACCCTGAATGCACTCGGTGTAAAAGGTGTCATCTGGGAGAATGCCGAGCAAGGGCATGTTTTGTATGTGGGTTGGTTGGGAACTTTTAAGAGAGATTGCCCAAGGCAAAGGAAGGATGAGAAAAAGGGGGCGAACAACTCAACTCCAGCTCGAGTGTTCGCTCTGATGCAGTCAGAGACTGAGACTGAGACTAAGGCTGGTTCCTTAGTGGTGGCAGGTCAGCTTTTTAATTCTGATTTTTGTATTATGTTAATTGGTTTGGTGCCATGTTGTTCTTTGCTTGTTGCATCTAGAGAGGCATAGACTTGATATGATAAAAATTTTGGTCAAAGATACAACGTTTCACTAAAATGTTTATTGTATACATTGGGATCCCAAAATACATTTAAAAGGTTAATTACAAAAAAAGTTATACAACCAGCCGACCTAAGCGGAAAAATAGGGTTTAACCCTAGTTCCTCTTTAAACCCTCGGCCGTGGTGGTTGAGCAGCCACATATGTACACATCGTCACCTAAGATCTCCAACTCAAGGATGGTTCAGCTTTCTTTTACCTTTACCTGCACCATATAGCACCCGTGAGCTGAGGCTCAACAAAAAAACTCAAACATGCTCATAATTAGATAATAACATGTCACCACATTATAATAAGCATGTCTAGAAGTAATAACCCTATTCATGCATGCATGCAATTACAAATAAATGATTATGGGATCTTGTGCCCTCAATAGGTGACTGTTATATCAATATGGGGTCCTGTGCTCTGAATAGATGACTTGTAGTTATTTTGGGGTCTTGTGCCCTGAATAGATGACCATGGAGTCAACCTAGGGTCCCTTGCTCTAATATATGACCATGTAGTCAACATGGGGTCCCTTGCCCTAATAGATGACCATGGAGTCAACCTGGGGTCCTGTGCCCTAAGTCATGTGACCAACAAGTCAACTGGTCCTTGTAGCCCTGGCTCTGAGTAACTAGCCATAGACTAGCCAATCACTTGAGTTTTCTTCGACCAATAGGTCGGTCAAGCATTTAATGCTCATGTTGATTAGATCTAATCATTTCGGCCTGTGTTGAATACGCTAATGCCGCTCTTGACTCATAATTCAATTCCATACGCAACGCTCAATACTATTGTCGATCATGACTGATAAGTCAGAGCTTTATGACTAGTACTAAACACCATTGTCGTTTCTTAACTAATAAGTTAGTGCTTTCTCAATGAGGTAATGCATACAAGCATTTATCATATGTCAAGTATCCAGATTTAAGGCATTCAACATGCTTAATCAATAATCGCAAGCATAATCATAATCATGCACAATTACAGAGACTCAAGCTCTGATCAATTCCATATTCAACATTCATGCCATGCCATAACCACATGTATCACATGCATCACATGCATCACATGCATCTATGTTTGTGAATTCTTGGATTCTTGTACACTCGAAATCTTAGGGGTTGTCTTTAGATCGGGATAGATTTTTTATGGTTGGACTAACTAATTTATATTGATATCTTAGTTGTATCAAAGATGCATCACATGCATCTATGTTTGTGAATTCTTGGATTCTTGTACACTCGAAATCTTAGGGGTTGTCTTTAGATCAGGATAGATTTTTGATGGTTGGACTAACTAATTTGTATTGATATCTTAGTTGTATCCAAGATTTTTCTCGCCTAATTGCATTATACCTGTTAGGAATCTAGCCTCGGACCTAGACGTGTCTAGG
This sequence comes from Humulus lupulus, assembly GCF_963169125.1. Lineage (NCBI taxonomy): Eukaryota > Viridiplantae > Streptophyta > Magnoliopsida > Rosales > Cannabaceae > Humulus > Humulus lupulus. Next base: position 85,187,914 of record NC_084798.1, read on the forward strand.
GGTTTTTAGTCTACTTAATATCATTGTACCTGTTAGGAATTAGGCCTTGGACCTGGTCGTGTCCAGGAGTTTTTAGTTTACTTAATAGCATTGTACCTGTTAAGAATCCGGCCTCGAACCTGGTCGTATCAAGGAGTTTAAGTCTGCTTAATAGCATTGCACCTGTTAGGAATCAGACCTTAGACCTGGTTATTTCTAGGGGTTTCATTTTAGAAATTTCTCAAACTTAGTTTATGTTCAAAATTTTGAAAATCAGAGCTTTAAAAAGCCGTTGAATAATCAATTTTTCCATACTCTAAGTTTCAGATTTCATCCGAATAGGCTGAACTCTTTTAAAAAATCTCTTCGGTTATGTGCCCCCCAATCAACCAGAACTTATAAATGTTCTAGGTTGCTTTAAAAAAAATGAGCTCGCGATAATAAAATGATAAAATTGATTACGTAATAATCCAATTGTTATTAAAATGAAATGGCTTTTATAGATAAGCCTTACATAAACAATAATTCCAAAAAACATTAAAGACAACAAAAGTATTGATAGTACTTTTTAAGGTGTAGGGCATTCCAGGTCCATGGAACTATTTCTCCACTTAACCGGGCTAGCTTAAAGGTCCTTTCGTACAGGATCTCCACGATCTAGTATGGTCCTTCCCAGTTTTTCCCTAACACGCCGTCCTTGGGATTTTTACTTCCCAAAAACATCCTTCGGAGAACCAAATCACCCAGTTCGACTCTGTGAGCTGCAATTGTGATGCTTCTCTTTTTTCCTCGATTAGATCAAGGGATGCACTGAGTAGCCTGTGGTTCTGATCTCGATCAAAGGTCTTCTGTATGTGGGTCGTCACCAGCGCCTCAATCAGAAGCATAGCCTCGCTTCCAAAGGTCAGAGAAAAGGGGGTATGTCTCATGGAGGATCGATGTGAGGTTTTATAGGCCCAAAGTACTTGTGAGAGCTGCTCGAGCCATAGTCCTTTGGCTTCTTCTAATTTCTTCTTTAAGCTTGCCTTTAGGGTCTTATTTACGGCCTCAACCTGCCCATTACCCTGCGAGTATACCACTGACAAAAAACTCTTGGTTATGCCATATTTTTCACAAAAGATTGTGAAGAGATCACTATCGAACTGAGTTCCATTGTCAAACACGATCTTTTTTGGGAGCCCAAATCGACATATGATATTTTTTACGAAAAAATCTAGGACTCTCTTCGAGGTGATGGTTGCAAGAGGTTCGGCCTCCACCCACTTCGTGAAGTAGTTGATGGCGACAACAGCATAACGAACTCCTCCATTTCCTATTGGCAAAGAACCAATCAAGTCAATTCCCCATACTGCAAACAGCCAAGGGGATGAGATCATGGTTAGCTCAATGGGAGCTTCTCGGGCAACTATGGCAAAGTGTTGGCATTTGTCACATTTTTGCACATACGAGATAGAGTCCTTTGCCAACGTGAGCCAAAAATACCCCTGTCTCAGTACCTTTAGAGCCAGGTTTTGCCCCCGGCATGGTCTCCACAGAAGCCTTCATGTATTTCTTGCAAGATAGTCTGCTCTTCCTCGGGCATAACACACCATAGGAGAGGTAGAGAATGCCCTCATCTATATAGAATCCCTTCAACCATAACATATTGCAGAGCTTGATATAGCATCTTTCTTGCACCCTTTCGATCATCAGGTAACTTTCTGGTTGTGAGATACTCCACTATGGGGGTCATCCAAGTCAATTTTATGTCAATCATTCTGACCTCAACCGTTTCTGCTATTATGCTCGGGCTTTCCAATAACTTCACCAGTACTACATTTAGTGTATCAGCTTCTTTGGTGGTAGCAAGTTGAGCCAAAGCAATAGCATTGCAATTCTGCTCTCGAAGTACTTATTCAACGGAGCTAAAGTCGAATTCAGACAACTCATCTTTAACCTTGGCTAAGTAGGCCGCCATCTTGATACCACGAGCTTGGTATTCTCCCAATATCTGATTGAAGACAAGCTAGGAATCACTATAACATTGGAACGCCTTTGCTTTTAGCTCTTTCTCTACCCTTAGCCCTGCCAATATGGCCTATATTCGGCTTCGTTGTTGGATGCTTCTAATCCAAACCTGAGAGCTATATGGAACTGATACCCTTTCAGGTGAGATTAAAATTATCCCAGCTCCCGATATGTTTTCATTAGAGGATCCAACAACGAAGATTTTCCATAATTCCTGCACTACTTCTCTTATCGACTCGTCTTGAAAACCTGTGCACTCAGCCATAAAGTCAGCGATGACTTGACTCTTGATTGTTGTGTGTGGATTATATAATATTTCGAACTCGCTGAGTTCGATGGCCCATTTTAGTAGACGTCCCGACGTTTCAGGTTTTTGCAAAACCTTCCTTAAAGGTTGGTCGATTAAGACGTGGATAGTGTGGGACTAAAAATATGGTATGAGCTTCCTTGAAGCCAAAATAAGACAGAACACGAGCTTCTCAATTAATGGATACCGAGACTTAGCTCCAAGAAGTCTTTTACTTACATAATACACTAGTTTCTATGCCTGATTTTCCTCTTGAACTAACACAGCACTGACCGCATTTTCCGTCACGACCAGATAGAGAAATAAACACTCCCCAAATGCTAGTTTTAATAGTAAGGGGGGTTCAACCAAGTGAGCTTTCAGGTCGTGAAATTCCTTGCTGAGATCGGAGAAATCAATGCAAGTTCTCCACTTCCTGTTTGGCTTTAGGACCAAAACGGGGTTAGCAACCCAGATCGAGTGTTTTACTTCCTTGATAAATCTGCATTTAAGTAGGCGAGCTACTTCTTCCAATGATTTCGACCATACTTGGACCATACATTCTTGTCCAAGTTCAAAGTATGCATTATTATACTTGGACTGATTCCCACCATATCTTCATGCGACCAGGCGAAGACGTCCATGTTCTTCCTCAAGAATTTGACCAGCTCCTTCCTTTCAGTTCCAAGACTTTTCCCAACTGTTACAACTCTTGAAGGTGTTTCTCAGTCGATACTGATTTCCTCGAGATCCTCCACGGCTTTGAGCTCAGATCTATCTTCGCCTATTTGCGGATCAATGTCGTCCTGTTAGGCGACCTGGTTATCCCATTCACGAGGTTCGTTCGTCTTATGGGTAACTTCCATTTCTCAGGACTCCTCACCTTCTTCTTCTATGACCATTGCCTGCTGCCCAGGTTGTGATTTTCCCTTCATGGCTATGTTGTAGCATTCTTGGGCGGCGAGCTAGTCTCCATGTACTATGCATATCCCCAAGGCTGAGGGGAACTTCAATTCCAGGTCTCGGATCGAGGTAATGGCATCAAAAACCATCAGTGCGGGTCGTCCCAAAATCACATTATATGCAGCTGGACAATCGATTACAATGAACTCAAGTATTTTAGTAACAATTCGTGCATCATCCCCTAGCGTAACCACCAGTTCGATTGTTCCTATGGCTGTCGTCCCTTCACTTGAAAATGTGTACAACGTCATTGAGGTCGCCTTTAGATCGGTCACGGATAATCCCATATTTTCTAGGGTGGACCTGAAAAGCACATTTACTGAACTTCCATTATCTACCAATATCCTTCATACCCTTCGATTAGCCAGCTGCACGGTTACCACCAACGGGTCATTATGTGGGAATTGAACGTGGCTAGCATCCTCCTCCGTGAAAATGATTGGTTGTTTTTCCAACCACTGTTGTTTGGATAACAGTTGCTCAAGGATAAATTCCATACCGTCATGAGTTTTCAGCTCTTGTTTTGGGCTCCATTGCTCGTGCCCGCCAAATGAGGTCCTCTGGAAATAATAGTTATATCTCCTCCTACTATTGGGGGAGGGTCAACTTGGTTCATATTCATCTGATCCATCTGACTCCTCGGCTACCCTGTCGGAGTTTTCGGAGCTGGACGAGAATTTTGCCCGGTAGATTGATTGGGAGCAACTCGGTTTCGGGCGTACTGGGATAAGGGTCCAGCCTAAATAAGAGTTTCAATCTCATCCTTCAATTGTCGACAATCATCGGTATTATGACCGATCTCATTGTGGTATCGGCAAAACTTTGAGGGATCTCTCTTCGCCCACTGATGCCTTAATGGCTCTGGTTTCTTCCATGGAAGGCGATAAGAGTTTTCCAGGAAAATATGTTCCTGTGTATCCATTAGGTCACTGTAGGTGGAATAAATGGGCTTGAATTTTTCCCCGGACTTGTTTTTCTTTGTGTTATTTTGGTCGCCCTCACCATTCCTTTTCCTCTTATTATTTCCCACCTGGTTATTCTGGGTAACAGGTTGAGCCGCAGTTGTACTGCCTGTCACCGCTCTAGCTGGCTGAGTAGGGGCCTGGCTGGTTCCTGCGACAGAAAATCATGCCTCTTCCAAGTTTATCCACTCCTGAGCTCGGGTCAAGAACTCATCTACACTTTTAACCACTTTTCACTGGAGCTCCTGCCATAGATCGCCTCCCACCAGGATTCTCGTTCTCATTGCCAGGAGCTTGGAGCTATCATCAACGTCTCTAGCTCGTGCTGCAACATTGGCGAATATGCTCAGATATGCTTTCAAGGACTCACCAGGTTGTTATTTTATGTTGGCCAATGAGTCAGCCTCTACACAAGTTTCCTTTGAAGTTCGAAATGCTTTCTTGAACTCGGAAGACAACTTCTTCCAAGAGCTTATCGAATGTTTTTTATACTTTTTGAACCACTATTCGGCATGCCCGACCAAAGTCGTGGGGAATAGAATAAATCATAGGTCGAACCCGACATTGTGGGCCATCATCAACGTGTTGAACATCCTGAGGTGGTCGGATGGATTTGCATTTCCATCAAATTTTTGGCATGTTCGGCATCCATAAACCAACAAGACACACAACTGCTGCAATGTTCGGAGCGAAAGGCTCGAGCTCCTCATCAAAGTCACAATCATCAATCCCTTTTCTAGATAAGAGCTTCTTCATTTGCTCCTCCATCAAAGCTAGTCACTCGAGGGTTGTGTCTTTTGTTTCTAGGTTAGTTGGGAGCTGTTCACCAGCTTCCATCCTATTGTACGCGTTTGATGGGTTGTTATCCCTCCAAGTCCGAGCTTGGTTAGGTGGGACATTCTCATTGTCGCGTATGATAGATAGACCTCCCTCATGTTGAGTTTAACTCATATCATCATTGCGAGCTCGATACCTCCTTTGTGAATTCAAATGATCACGCAGATTGGGATGTGATTTGAAACTATGACTTTGTGCTGAGCTAAGATGATTCCTTAGGTCGCTCTCAGACTTGCCTCCATGTTGGCTCCCCGTCTAGTAACTTCCATTTGCAAAACTTACTACCCATGGCTGAGATCGAGGACCTAGATTATCAGCACGTGCCTGTGGGACGTAAGTGTCTACTGACGGGGGAAGATTTTTCCCACTATTTGCATGAGTTGGAGCATCTCTTTGTGGGGTCGGTGGTGTAGGATGTCTAACCGTCGATGGCGGATGTCTTATCGGTGAGGCTATCCTCGTTCCATCAAGACGAACTAAATTAACTAGCCTCGATTCTACCCTGATGTCCTAAGTTCTCTGAGGTGTAGGAGTATTCGCTGGGGTGTTTTATTTCCGTGAATTTGCCCAGCTCGCCTTAGTGGGTTGTTACGAGCATTCCTGGGAATCTGTGTGGAGGGCACGGAGTTGGAGGTTGCAGTTCTGACCGAACAACTGACATGTGGATGATGTTTCCTGTGATGATTAGTGGGCTGAGCACTTCGGTGATTTCACTCTAAAGGTATCGAGCTAGGAGTGGCGGTCCTGATAGAACGACTGGGTTTGGACCGGTTATTCCTGTAGGACTTATGGGACCCACTTTGCCTCTTTCCAACATTAGCATCAGTTGCAAGAGGGGGTAACCAAGATAAGACCTCCTCAATTTGTCTGTTTACCCTAGCGAGATGGCTCATTAATTGGGCATTCTCCATCTCGATGGTTGTTAGATATCTTGGATTAGGATTTGGTGGGCGTGACGCTGAACTCCAGTGTCATCTTGGCCCACTGGTTGCTTCCCAGGACGTTGTTGAAAATCTGGGCCCTTTTCAGTGGGAACGGTTGTATGATGCGCCTCTTGCCCACCAGGTTGTTCCATTTCGTTGTCATGCATCAATCAAGTAACCACCATGACGAATGTCGAATGAAACTTGTAAAGGATTAAGCACTAATTTGCTCTCAATGAGAGCACTAAATTGTTAACGTAGTTTTTCGCTAACAGTAGATTTAGAAATCTAATAAGAGTATTAGTGCTTATTTGCAAACCTTAATGAACTTGTATGAACCCTTTCTTACACACACAATTTTATGTGGTTCAGTGGTTAAAATCTACTTAGTCCGCGAGACAATATTATTGCTCTCTTACAATTTCTGCAGAGTTTTGATATTACAAAAAAGGCAGTCCCTTTTCTTGTCCATTATCCATGATATTTATAGTGGAATTTCTTGAACAATTTTGGGTAGCCATGTGCATAAATATGGTATACATTGAATACAGATAATTCCCATTTACATAGGGATATGATTGCCTAATAGAATATGCTCCTGTTATCTCGGAAAATAAATAATAAATGTGCAAAACAACCTGGGCATTAATGAGTGTGTAGAGTGCCTCCGAGTCTCTTGGGATCCTTCAGTATGCATCATGACCAGGTTTCCAGGAGCTAAACATATTCAGAGCGCCCTAAAGGGGATCCAGCCGCTACATGTCTCGAACTGGACCGTCATCCTAAGAGGCGATCTACTAATTACCTGAATGTCGTGCGTCAAGTCCTAACTTGAGCTGCTCACATCATTCATTAACTAGATGTTCTACTCGTTTGACTTTTCCATATATTCATTTGCCAACTACACCCCTAGTTGAGTGATTAAACCCATGTTAGTGTACAACAATAATAATACATGAGTTTTGGAGTGTTTATAGTGTTTTCTTATTTGTATAAATAAATAGGAAGCATGGTAGTTACATAATTTGTGTATGTTTTGAATTAGGGTTTCTAGATTAGAGTTTCTATGTTAGAAATCCCTAGTTATCTTGTTTGGATATTTTCTGAGGTTTCGCTGTATTGTTGAGTGTCTAGGGTTTTGTCCTCAACAAACAAACTCAACAATGAGTTTTAGGGAGAACAAGGGGATCCGCATAAATTGATGTAAGAAGAGTGGAAATTTGCACACAGGGTGTATGTTTATGCATACAACCTTGTTTTATGATTGGTTATTTTATGATAGTGATGTTAGCATGAGAATAGTGCTAGAATGACTAGATAGTCAACATCCTTGAATGATAGAATATATGCGTGTTTTATGTGACTGTTGCTTGTGTGAGCACAAGATTTGCAGGTATTATTATGGGTGAGTACAATTCATGGTAATGAGATGCCCCGTGGGAATGCCAAGTGTGAGTATAGCACAAGGCGGCGCAAATTACATTTCATGTCTGATCAACATGGATGTGAGTTGATTATCGTATGTGATACAATGTGCGATATGTGACTGATATATGTGTGTGAGTTCAGCATGCATTGGATGTTTACTGTGAAGTTGTTATTTATGTTTATGTTATTTGGTTGGGGGGGGGGGGGGGGGGGGTCATTAGCTCACGGGTACTCTGTGTGCAGGTGAAGGCAAGGCAAAGCAGTGAGTGGTGCGGGCTCGAGGCATTGATCTTACATGTTAGCGGTGGACGATGTTTTACAGTTTTAAATTGTTTTCGGATTGGGAATGTTTTAGTTTTAGTTTTGGATTTGAAATGGTTTATTAATGTTGTTATTATTTTATTAGTAGAGTGTTAAACATTTTATTTTAAATAATGAGATCTCATGCCTAGTTTTATTTCAATAATTAAGTGTTTTTTGTTATAAATGTTTATTGATTTAAAACAGATTTTTATAAGTAACGTCTTGGGAAATCAGTGCGTTATACATTTTATGTCTCCAATATTAATTCATTCTCTTTCAAGCCAATAACACTTCATCATTTTTCTATTTTATTTTCCTTTTGGAGTTGACGAAGCTTCTTGCTTGAATTCATGTGTCTTATATAATGTATAGTTTATTATGGTAAACATATAATGTATCTATATAAAACTCCATTTTAAGAAATAATAAAATTAATATAGCATTTAAAAATTTAAGGCACTCAGGTTAAACAAAACCAATACATGATAACTTTCCTATATATATATATATATATATATATATATATTATTAACAAAGAAGAATAACAAGCTAAAATGACTCGAAATCATTAATATTGATGTTTAGGGTTTAGGGTTTAGCAAACTGACTTTGAACTCATTAATATTGATGAATAAGCATGCATATGCAAGGGAGATTGTCGTGGAGTAGTTCCCTTGAAAAGGTTTCTAAGTAGTATCTTTACTTCATCCACAATGTTAATTAATTTTATGTTTTCCAATATCAATATTAGTTATTCTACAATTCTATTAAAATAATCGAGACTAACAATCAATTTATGAGTTGAATTTAAAGATGAAATGGTTTTTTTTTTTTTTAAATTAAATTAATCTTGATATCACATCACCATAACCAGTTTCAATGAAAAAAGTTGTAACTTGTAACCAGTTACATTGTTTCTCTATTTGAGATTTGTAACTGGGTACAAATCTATTAAACTTTTTTTTCTTTTGGTTCTAGACTTACTAGCTATCACTCTCAAACTAATTAATGTTGTCATTGATTAATTTTATGCTACCTAATATTGGTATTAGTCATTTTACAAGTCTACTAAAATAATGGAGACTAATGATTGAATTCTAGGTTGAATTTAAATAATCAATAGTCATTTCATTCCTAAAAAAAATATTGAAATCACGTCACTATAATCAGTTGCAATGAAAAAAGTTGTAGCTTGTAACCTGTTACAACGTTTCTCTATTTGAGAAATGTAACCGGTTACAAGTATGTGAAAACTTTTTTTTGGTTCTAGACTTGTAACCCATTATCGCTCTCAAACTAACAAATGTTGCAATTGGTTACGACTGTGAAATTAAGAAAGTAGTAACTGGTTTAATATTAATATTGTGTTTAACTGGTTTAATATAATAACATCAATTAATTAAATGATTTCAATATTGTGTTTAACTAGTGTGCCTCACAAGTGTTTAGTAACACACATAATAGTACAAATGAGTGTCATAATATTAAAGTTTTAAGTTTGTCTCAGATATTTATGTATATTTATTGCTCTATCTCTTTTTCCTTAGTAATTCATTTCTTAAGAAATGACTTTTAATAAAGTTTATACTCAGACCTTGTGTCCATACATACATGTGTGTTAGGAATGGAATGAAGGTGGAGTTGAACACAATCAAGTGAAATAAAAGCCCCACATTTTTTTGCATTTCCCAAAGATACAAATTCATTATATTTCTCAAGTATTTTTATTTTTTGTTATGTAGATTAAATAATATATTTTAAGGAATTATTGTATAGAGCTGCTACTCATACAAAGTTCTTTCTAATATATCAGAAGTCGATTTTAATTATGTGTCTACATATAAAAAATTCTTTGGTGATTGAAATATTTTTTTGTAGAATAATTACAAATTATGAAATTTGGTGGAACAAATAATATATAGCATAATTATTTATTTTGGCCATTTTTATTAGTTATGTGATGTAATGATGGATTAATTAGTAAAATTATAAATGACATTAAAAAAGTTTTGAAAAACACATGTAAAAAAAAGTGGGAAAAATAACAAAATAAAATGTAAAATTTTTTTTTTTTTTGGAGAAAAACATGTAATTTTTTTAAAAGAAAATAAAAATAATAGAAAAAGATAAAAAAAAAAAAGGGTTTCATTTATTAAATTAAAATTTTAAGCTTGATATAAAAAATTGTGGACAACAATTTTAATAAATGTGTTAAATATAAAAATATTTTAAATATGTGCTTAAACTAAAAAGAAATAACAATAAATAAACTGCCATTAAACATATTACAACTTAAATAAATCACTAAGTATGACTTATTTTTTTAAAACTTTTATTTATATGGGAAAGAAAAAGTCATATATATTTTAAAATGTTAAAAAAATCCATATAAACAATAACAAATTACAAATCTTATATAAATAAATGGCAGAAAAAGCCATATGAAGTGTATATTCCAAAACAAAAGGAAATTTGATCTTCAAAATAAATGCCCACCAAAAGTTAAATTTGTTAAAATATCATATTTTTAATCTTAATTTATATATATATATATATATATATATATACACACATATACTCAATGCAGATTTTTTTTTTTGAAAAATAGCGTACTATGAAATAATAACATATATACTGTTTATATTTACATATAATTCACCCCCTCCCCAAAATAAACAAATATCCCTAATACTTTATTTTCATCCAACTTAGTTTCTCTTAATTTATTATTGGTAAATAATCAATTCATTCATTCTTCGATGTTTTTGAAATTCTTGTTTATAATGTTACCAAGTAATTAAATATTACACAACTTTTTACTTGAGGTGGAAATATAAAAAGCTGATGAAGCATTTTGGACAATAGCTCTAGTCGATTTTAACCTTCCTATTATAACTGTGAGCAGATAAAATTAAGTACAAAAAAAAAATGTAAATAATATAATTATATTTTTATATTATAGATAAACTTGATTAGTAAGATTTTTACAAATACAAAAATTCATTTGAGTTTTTCAAAGTAAGAGTCCCTCTTAACTTGAATGGTAAGAACTTTTGTAATAAATATTCTACCAAGTTTGTTGTATCACATTTATGTCTCAAATTACTTTAATGAAAAATGATTGATTTTATTTCAAAGATACAATTTTCTTCCGCACAAAGAAAGACGTGTCTAATCTTCTCTGGAAGATGATTGACTTTTTTATTCCAAAGATGCTTGAACAAATCGAATGCACAAATTGCATAACACAACCTATTACAAAATGTAGACTAGCTAAACAAAGAAGCTCCACTAGCTTTTACACTTTAGAATTACAAGGAAAAAAAAACAAAAGAAACAAAAATAATTCTTAGAAGTGGTGAATAGAAGTGACTTTGATCTTTCAACTTTATAGTTGAAAAATCCCATCTTATCTGCTCAATTGACCTACAATCAAATACTAAAAAGAATTTCATTCCCAAGATTTGGATTTGCTCAAATTTTCTAATTTTCCATAGCAACTTAATCAACTGACTCAACAAACAAATCGTGAACCTAGTCTATAAAGCGAACTAGGTTTATTTTGCCAAATACAAAATTTATCAATCCTGTATTAGTTAGTTATAACTAGCATACAGAACAATCAATCAATCAATGTCAAATATCTTTTCAACAATAAAATATTGCAATTAAATTAAAGATTGATTTTATTTTTAAAGAATAAAATTTTAGATTTTTTTCAGTTGCAGTTCCATTTTTTACACTTTGTAACACTTAGATCCCAAAAATTGATTTTAGTATCAGTTAGGTCCCCAACATTTTCAATTCGTACCATTTAGGTCCCTAAATTCTATTTTTATTTATTTTTTCTTTTAAAATACATAAAAGAAATACAAAATAAATAGTTAATCATTCTTAAAATATTTGGACATTTAATTTATGACAATAACAAACATGACATAAAAAATATATATTTTCATGGCATTTTTTAAAATATTTAATATTTTTATAAATTAAATTAATATTTCATTGAAAAAAATATTTTTACCTACATTGTTGTTTTATAATTAATATTAATAAGTATATTATCTTGATTATTTTGATATTAGCAATTTTATTATGTTTTTGCTTGTTTATTTCATACATTTTTTAAACATAATAGTATATATAAAATTATTTATGTGCATATATATATATATGATTAGTTATGTAGATGCTCAAAATTCCTTGCCAGTAAAAGAACCCCAAAGTATGTGATTAGGTCCCATGTCCCTAGGCGTGTATTGGGAAATCTTGGCAAATGAAGCCCCGACAAGTGCGCCACCAGGGCCTCACGAGGGACGGCCTCGCCTGGCGCCCCGAGAAGGCAAGGGAAAGGGGGATCCTAACCCATCCGCTTTGAGAGACTCCCTAAGCAAGAGGAGGCAGGACCTGGACACAGAAATGAGAAGCCTACGAAGAAAAATCATCCCCGCCTCCGGAGGTCAAGCCTTTGAGGAAGAGTTCGATCATGAGTTGCCCTTCATCAAGGAGATCCAAGCCATCTAGCTCCCAGCCAACTTTAAGGAGCCCCATATGACCCCCTACGAAGGAAGCACAGATCCGAAATACCATCTGCATGCATTTAATGACCTGATGAAGCTGAGGGGAATTAGTAGCGGGGCTAGATGTCATTGCTTCGCTGTCACATTGAAAGGACCTGCGTACAAATGGTTCAAAAGACTTAGACCGGGTCCATCAGATCTTGGAAACAGTTTTCTGATGAATTCCTCCAGCAGCACCACGCCGTGCGGGACTACACGATGCCAGGCACCAGCCTCGCCAATGTGAAGCAAGGGGAAAACGAGAGTCTAAAGAGCTACATTCACAGGTTCAATATGGAGGCAGCTAAAGTAGGGAGCCTGACCCGCAGAGAGCTGAAAATGGCCATCACAGCTGGAGTGCGCCTAGGAAGCAAGTTATGGGATAACATGCTCAAGAGGGAGGTCACAGACTTGGATGATTTCTACGAGCGGGCGCAAAAGTATATTCGCGTGGAAGATGGTCATGAGAGCCTCAAGGCCGGAAAAGACCAGAATTCACCGAAGCCCTCAATCTGGGAGAGCCAAGGCAATGCAAAGAAAAAGAGGGTCTATGAAGGGGCAAGAGATGATCGACCCCGGAAACATTAGTGCTCTGACGAGCGCAGACAAGGCCCCTACACCTATTATACTGACCTCACCCATGCGAGAGAGCATATTTTCGTTACAAACGAAAACCAGGTCCCTTTCAGAAGGCCCTCGCCAATGAAAAAAGACCGGTCTAAAAGAGACCCCAGCAAGTATTGCCAGTATCACAAAGATATAGGCCACACAACTGCGAAATGCAACCATTTGAAGGTGGAAATTAAGGAGCTCATCTGCAGGGGGCATTTGGGCAGATATGTGCGCAAGGAGAACCATAGGCCAGAAGAAGGAGCATCCTCGTCGCGGGCGCGAGAAGTAGCCCCAGAAGTGTAAGGAGAGGTTAGGACCATCTTTGGAGGACCAAGATTCGAGGGTGAATCAAGGAAGGGACGAGACAGATATGCCAGGGAGGCCAGATGAAGTCCACCACTGTGCGTCCTAAGTCTGGAGCAGCGTCCCCCGAAGAGTTTCAAGGGTGAAAATGACTCAATAACCTTCACCGAAGAAGACGCTCGGGGTGTACACTTCCCCCCACAATGACCCCGTAGTGTTGACTGTCCAGCTTGCTAACATGAGGGTGCATCGGGTCTTGGTGGATAACGGAAGCTCTGTGGACATCTTGTATCACCCAGCGCTGGAGAAGATGAGACTAAGCCTCCGCCACCTAAAGACTTGCACTACGTCTTTGTATGGATTTACGGGAGATTCGATACAGCCCCTGGGGGAAGTCGAGTTAGCCCTTACTATGGGAGAGCAGCCCAGACAAACCACCATAATGGCAAACTTCGTTGTGGTAGATTGCGCCTCAGCCTTCAACGCGGTATTAGGGAGACCTTCCCTAAGAGAATTGAAGGCGATAACTTCTGCATACCATTTAGCTATGAAATTCCCAACTCCCGGGGGAATAGCATGCATGAAAGGAGAGCAGAAGGAAGTGAGGGAATGCTATAACACATCCCTCTACACAGCCACAAAGCCGAAAACACCTATGGTGATGGTTGTGCATGAAGGCGCGAACCCAAGCGAGTTGGATCCACGAGTCATGGAAGAGCCCAGAGCTGAACCGGTAGAGGAATTGGAGGAAATAACGGTCATGAATGAGCCGTTGAGGAAGTTGAAAGTAGGAAAAAACCTTGCCTGTGACATGAAGGAGAAACTAATAGAGTTCTTAAAAGCTAACCTCAATGTATTCGCCTGAAGTCACGAGGATATGGTAGGGATAGACCCAGTGGTCATGTGCCACCATCTGAACATCGACCCGAAAGCAAGGCCGGTGAGGCAGAAAAGGAGAGCACTAGACCCAGAGAGATACACGGCCCTAAAAGAGGAGGTTGACAAGCTGAAGGCGAACAGGTTTATTCAAGAGGCATTTTACCCACTATGGGTGTCGAACCCAATGCTGGTCCCGAAGCCCAACGGAAAATGGAGGACTTGTGTGGATTTTACCAGCCTCAACAAGGCCTGCCCTAAGGATAGCTTCTCGCTTCCTAGGATAGACCAGTTGGTAGACGCCACAGCGGGACACGAGCTACTTAGCTTCATGGACGCATATTCAGGGTATAACCAAATACCCATGAACCCTGCTGACGAGGAGCACACTTCGTTCATAACGGACAAGGGGTTGTACTGCTATAAAGTGATGCCCTTTGGTTTAAAAAACGCAGGTGCTACTTACCAGAGGTTGGTGAACAAAATGTTCGCGAATCAAATAGGAAGGAACATGGAAGTGTATGTGGATGATATGCTGGTGAAGACAAAGAAAGCGGAAGAGCTCACCAGCGACCTCATGGAGATGTTCAACACCCTTCGCAGGTATAGAATGAAGCTGAATCCACTCAAATGCACCTTCGAAGTTTCGTCAGGAAAATTCCTGGGTTTCATGGTGAATTCCCGAGTATCGACGCTAATCCTGAAAAAATCAAGGCCTTGCTGGAAATGAGCCCACCACGAAGCAAAAAAGAGGTGCAATGCCTGACGGGGAGAGTGGCAGCCCTCAATAGATTCATCTCCAGGTCGACTGACAAATGCCTCCCTTTCTTTAACATCATAAAAGGGAACAAAAAGTTCGCTTGGGATCACAAATGCAAGGATGCCTTCACCAAGCTGAAGGAACACCTTGGAAGGCCTCCCCTTTTGGCCAAGCCAGAAAAAGGGGAGAAGTTGTACCTGTATCTAGCTGTATCAGAGCATGCTATAAGCGCCGCCTTGGTCAAGGGAGAAAAGAAGCACTAGCAACCTGTCTACTATGTGAGTAAGCGGTTGGTAGACGCAGAAACCTGTTACCCGGAAATAGAGAAGTTAGCATACACCCTGATAGTGGCTTCTCGAAAATTGAGGCCCTATTTTCATGCTCATGTGATTGAGGTGCTCACCAACACCCCCCTGCGTCATGTCTTGCACAAGCCAGAAACTTCAGGAAGATTGTTAAAATGGTCAATTGAATTGAGTCAGTTCGACATCACTTACACCCTAATGACCTCAATCAACGGGCAGGTACTTGCAGACTTTATAGTCGAGTTTGCCTACTGACCCCAAGAGGAGGGGGAAATAGAGGAGGATGAACCGGCAAATGAAGAGGAGAAGCACCCCGAAGAATTGGAGCCTCCATGTAGATGGGGCGTCGAACAAAGGGGGAGCCGGTGCTGGAATAGTGATGACGGGACCTGAAGGGCACAAGATGTATTGTGCCTTGAGATTTGGATTCGAGGCTTCCAATAATGAGGCAGAATATGAGGCGCTGTTGGCCGGCCTGCAGCTAGCTAAGGAGTTAAAGGTATCCCACTTGCATGTCTTTAGTAACTCACAGCTGGTAGTGTTTCAGGTGAAGGGCGAATACCAAGCTAGAGGTCCAAAAATGGCTGCATACCTCAGCAAGGTGAAGGAGTATTTAGATCAGTTCAAAAAATACACGATAGAACAGATCCCCAGGGAGCAGAGCGCGAACGCCGATGCACTCGCGAAACTCGCCTCCACACGAGATGAAGATACGCTTGAGTCTATACCGGTCGGATATCTCCCCAAGCCAAGTATAGCCGAAGAGAGGATCAACACGGTAAAGAGCCCGACGAGCCATGGTTTTCCCCCATTAGGAGGAACTTAAATGACGGGACCTCGCCCTTGGATAAGAAAGAGGCCGCAGACTGGTTTACAGAGCCGCCCAGTACACCCTAGTAGATGGAATCTTGTATAAGAGAGGCTTCTTTACCCCACTCCTGCGGTGCATTAATAAGGGAGAGGCGTCAATTTTTTTTACAAGAGATACATGAAGGAGAATGTGGAAACCATGCTAGGGGGCAGTCCACGGCAAAAAAGGCCGTCCGCTAGGGGTATTATTGGTCTACCATGGAGAAAGACGTGAGTGGCTTCGCGAGAAAGTGTGACAAGTGCCAGAGACATGCGACTTACCCACGACAGTCACCAAATGAGCTGGTGAGCATGACCAGCCCGTGGCCCTTCGCTGTGTGGGGGATTGACTTGATAGGGGCACTGCCAACTAGAAGAGGAAGAGCTAAGTATGCGGTGGTAGCGGTCGACTATTTCACGAAGTGGGTGGAAGTGGAGCCTTTAGTCAACATAACGACTAAGCAGATCACCACCTTTGTCGACAAATATATTGTTTGTAGGTTCAAAGTACCTTATAAGATCATCTTCGACAATGGAACACAATTTGAAGGAGGGGTGTTCGAGGACTACTGCAAGGAAAAAGGAATCAGGAGGAGTTTCTCCGCAGTAGTACACCCCCAAGCCAATGGGCAAGTAGAGGCCATCAACAAGATTCTGAAAAGGAACTTGAAAACTAAGTTGGAAAAGTTGAAAGGGGCCCGGGTCGAGGAACTCCTAAATGTGCTCTGGGCCTACAGGACCACCCCCCGTTCCACCACTGGGGAGACACCTTTCGCCTTGGCCTACGGCTGTGAAGCTGTCCTTCCGATAGAAATGAAGGTTAACTCCTTCCGCACGCAAGCATACGATGACCAGGCTAACATCACAGCGTTGGTCGGGAACTTGGACCTGCTGGAAGCCAAGAGGGAAAGGGCACAACTAAGGCTGGCCACATATCAGCAATGGGCAGCGAGGTATTACAATTCAAGGGTGCAAGAGAGAAAGTTAAGGGTAGGAGACTTAGTATTGAGGAAGGTACTCCCCAACACGCGAGACCTGGGGGCGGGGGTACTGGGGGCGAACTGGGAAGGACCCTACCAGGTCACTCAGTGCATACCACCAAACACCTATAAGATGACGCGCATGGACGACATCGTCGTGCCTCGAGCATGGAATGCGGAACACCTTAAGAAGTACTACCAGTGAGACTTCCACATCCAATGCAAGCAGTATCTGTGCTTAGTTTGTTACGTGTTGTGTTAGCTCAGTAGACAAGAATCAAAGAGGTTGCCTAGATAACCTCCCAAGTAGATGTAAACTTTATATATATATATATATATATCGTTGTAACCTGCCTAATATGAATGAAACTATTCACATCTTCGCATGTTATTTTTCTTCTCTATGCGAGCATCAACCACAGTGCCTGCTGAAATAAATTTCATTAGACACTTGGGGGGGTAGGACAGGAGGCAAAACATACAGCAAATAGGAGGATCCTAAAAAGGACTCCTCGTATCAGGAAGATCCTAAAAAGGAGGAACCCAAAAAGGACCCCTTATATCAGGGCCTTAAACGAGTTCCTTAAAGGGACTCCTCGTATCCTAAAAAGGAGGATCCTAAAAAGGACCCTCTATCAGGAGGATCCTAAAAAGGACCCTCTATCAGGGCCTTAAACAAATTCTTTTTTTTAAAAAGAATGCATGGTGAACCCTAACAAAAAGGGAGGAGACCTTGCAAGGCATCTCCTGAAATTCACAAGGATTAGCTACCCTTACGAACATCAAGGAGGCCAAAAGGTCTTATAAAAAGAAAACAACAAGCCTCCAAATAAAGGCAGATACTCTCTCAAAGGGAGAAACCCCAGAAAGAGCACCCGCCAATAAGCCTAGAGTGGTCACCAAGCCGTCTAGCCAAAAAGGGTCCTAAAAGAGACCCTTGAAAAAATAGTACTATGAATAATGACGAGAAGGACGCTTCTCGCAAGAAATAATAAGCACCTACAAAAATATATAAAAGGATAGCTAGAACCCAAGGGGTCAATATATCCTTATAAGAATAATCAAGAGGCACCAAAAAAGGACCCATTGAACCCTTTCACATGGGCTCCAAAGGACCTCTAGCCTGATAAATAAAAGAGGGGAACCTACCGAACCCCATCATACGGGCTCAAAAAAGACCTCAAACACAGAGGGATAAGAGATGAATAACCGCATATGTATATATTAAAAGAGAGTCTTGGTAACATGGCAAGATTTAAAAAAAAAAATTATTACAAGCACAATAAGGCTCGGACGATCATACATTCACAACGGGCTAACTGGCAAAAATTATGAAATGACGACCTCAAGGCCTCCTGCCACAGGCATTCCACCCAGCCGCCCGGGCGACGGCGTGCTCGCCAAAGGAGGAAAAATCAAAGTTTGGATCCTACCTCCATACACCATAAAGGGCGCGCTCTATGGACCTATACTCAATAGTTGCCCTGTTCGCCTCTAAGGAAGCGACCCCCTCCTTTGACGCAGCCGCGGTAGCCTTGGCACCCTGGATTTCAACCTCTAGGCTGGTGACCCTTTCCTGCAACATCGTGGCCTTGGCAACAGCCCTCTTCTTCCTTTTTGATGAGACAGAGATTTTTGCCAAGGCCTTTTCTAGCCTTGACCTGGTCTCAACAAGCTCCCTCTCGAGCTCCTAGACCCGAGCCGCAAGACGGTCCTTCTCGGTATTCGACGCGGAAAGGTTGTGAGCCGAGTTGGCAAACCGCTGAGCCACGGTATAGGCCTGCACAAGAAAAACAACAACAACAATGATAAGTAACAAAAAAAAGGGGAATAAAAAGAGATAAGGCTGACATAAGATGCATGAACTCACCCAAGCAGTAGAGCGCGTAAGAGTCTCCCCAAGATCTGACATGGCGATACTCCCAAGACCACTCCAATCAGCTTCGGGGAGGTCTAAGGCGATCTGGACATATCGCCGCTCGTAAGAGGCCGCCATGCGACCCATCCAGGGTGCCCCTTTCGAGCCAAGGGTACCTGGCTGGGTAAGGATAGACGACCCGCTCGCCGAAACAGGAGGGGGCGCAGGAAGATTGGAAAAATGATCCCCGGGTAGATCAGGAGGGGGTGCAGGAAGATCGGGAAAGTAAGCCCACGATGGACTGGGGTCGAGGGGAGCCTGAGGAAAAGCGTCAAAGTCTGCGGGTTCGGGGCAAACAAAATGCCCCAACATGGCCTGTTGACCTTGGGATTGGGAAGCCATATCAGGGTCGAAAGGGGCAAAGGGAGGGCATCCCCCGGGGGACGAAGATAGCTGGTAAGGTTGCCTGTGTCCAAGGGAGACTCCCTTCGGCACACACTCGGCCTCACCTTCACCGAACGAGGCTCAGCCGAGGCAACCTTCATCTTCTTTGACCCAGGAATAGTCCACAACAACCCGGGATCTGAAACCAGGGACAACTTGTGAAAGTTGAGATTTTCCACAGTGAATAAGTATGTAGCCTTTCTCATGGCGGGGTCAGCACTGATGAGTTTGTTCACTGCGTTCGCCTCCGACCCAACAACTACATGTATGGCGAACTGCTCTGCACGATTCACACCATTGTCGACACAAACATAAGTTATAAAACAATAAGTTTTAAAAATAATAATAATAAAAAAAGGGTGGCTCGAAGTGCTTACTGGGAGTAGAATGAAAGTGCTCACGAACAGAAAGGGGGCCCTGCACAAAGAAAAAGTCCTGCTTCCAGGACCCCGGGTTGGACACTGCACCATCTATCAAGGGGACTGCAGTATTGACTTTCTGCAGGAAATAAAAGCCCTTCCATTTGGGAGAGGGCATGAGATTGTACAGGAAATGCACCTCTTGGGCCGTAGGAGCACGACAAACAAGTTCCATAAACGCGATGAAGAGGCAACTCAAGGCCAGCCAACTGTTGGGTGCCAGCTGAAGTGGAGCGAGGTCAAAATAGTTGAGAATCGCGACGAAGAACGGGTGTAATGGGATTGTACCACCCGCCTTCAGGATATGCTCGCTAATGGCCATGTAGCCCGAATTAGGGAAGTTAGCCCGACACTTGTCCGAAGGGGTGTATAATGAGTACTCCGGAGGAACACGGTAATGATCTACTATTTCCCTCAATTTATTTTCAGACACGTGGGACACTAGGGTGGATGCCAATAGGGGGGCATCATCTTGGTCATCAGCAAACACCTGTCATCGTCCTCTTTTCGGCATATCTGCAAAACCAAAAGAAAAAGGTGAGGAGGAGACATAACACTTTACCCTCCATTTTTTCTTCCTAGCAAGAGTCTTCCATCGGGGCACCGGCTGCGGAAGCGCTAAACTAGGGAAGATCGAAAATAAGGGCTGAAGAGAAGATGGGATGGCCCCATGACAGTCATCAGGAAAGAACGGGCTAGGGGGCTCAGGCAGGAGATGTCCCTCCATAAATTCCAACTCCTCCTGCAAATCTAAAAGGGTCACCCTAAGGTTCGATACATGGTCACTAAGGTCAGGGGGAAAGGTACTTTGTCTCATCTCAACACTGAGTCAATTTCACTCTCTACCATCCAAATTTTACACCTAAGTTCAGCCATGTGCTCAAGATGACGAATACGGGCCTGCCTTAAGGTGTCATGGTCATGGTAAAGATTTTCCTCAGGGGACTCTGAGTCTAAAGACAAGTCAACAAACTCAACCCCCGGAGGGATGCCGAACGGACCTTCACTTGCCATGAGACCTCGTCCCAAAAGCAAAAAGGGTTCACGTATAAATGGGAGAATTGCTACAAAACACAAAGGAATGGACTCAAAACCTCTAGGTACAAACACTCTAAATGACCCACTACGGGGTATGAAAAAAGGGGAAAGTACGCGTCTGCAAAAATAAACAGAAAAGATGTGTTAGCCTTCAAATATATGAAGAGATATAAACATACTGAAAATTAGCTCAAATATATAAAAAAGAAGAAGGAAACAATAGAAAAAGTGAGGTTGTGGGGGATTGAACCCCTTACCTCTTGAAAAGAGCAAGAATCTAAATGCCACTAAGCTAAGGAGATGAAGTGTAAATAATAAGCTTGGCATGAAGGCCTATTTATAAGAATCAAAGAGAAGAGTCTACCAGAACACCTAAAGGTCCACTCCTAGACTGGGGGGCAAGTGTAGATGCTCAAAATTCCTTGCCTGTAAAAGAACCCCAAAGTATGTTATTAGGTCCCATGTCCCTAGGCGTGTATTGGGAAATCTTGGCAATTGAAGCCTCGGCAAGTGCGCCACCAGGGCCTCGCGAGGGACGGCCTCACTTGGCCACAGCAGTGCCTTGCGTGCCCTGCCTGGCCATAGCCGCGCCTCGCGCGCCCTGTCTGGCCACAGTTGCGCTCCCAAGGCCTCGCAAGGGATGGCCTCGCCCTGCCTCGGCTTGCATCTCAGGGCCCCCAAGCAACCTTGCCTCACCTCACGCATCTGGGTTTATGCCACGAGAAGGATCTTGTGCGCCAGGACAACCTCATCCTCGATGGTCTCGCGGCCCCACGCACATGGGGACTGCGGGGCATTGGTCTTGTGAAATGAGACCAACTAATAACGCAAGGATGCCCCCTACGGGGCACCTCTCTTCCTATGAGTCTCACGGGATGTAAGGTCAAGGACCTCAGGGAAGGCTTCATAGTGATTTGATGCGAAGACAGGAGAGGTATGGAGCGCACTTACAAACTAAAAGGAAGTAGAGTACGGAGACAAGGCCTACGCCAGACAAGTAGTGGTTGTACAAATAAGGTACCTGCTGTGGTCCTCACCAGCCAGTCTCTAACACTTGTACTAGGCAAGTAGTGGAGACACAATCAAGTACTAAAGTGGAAGTACTCCCACAAGCTCTGATCATGTACTGGAGCCGACACCACTACACCTGATACCACACCTGACACCGTACTTGCGTACTATCTGGTCCCCTGGACCACAATGTATCAGGGGCCATTAGAGCCCACTATAAAAGGAATTCTACTTCCACTTGGAAGGGGGTTGGAAAAAACACTGTAGCACTACACCATATGAAATACAAGTTCATTTCACCATTTTCTTTCTGCAACTGTTCTTCGAGTTTCCAATTAGATCTTTGAAGTTTTTCTTTTGATAATCTCTACATTTCTATTTTTCTAACTTAACTTGGTTGACGAGTTCTCACCGTCAACAAGTTATAAGTTTCATTATAGAAAAAATTACAAAATAAAAATAAACATGTACATGATAAATATTGATAATCTCGTGATAGTTCAATTATTAATATTAAAAAAATATAGGTAAAAAAATTTTCAAGAAAAAATTTATTTCATTTGTAAAACTATGAAATATTTTTTTAAAATATCATGCAAAATATATATTTTTTCAATATCTTGATTGTTATTGTCATAAATTTAGTGGTCCACTTATTTTTTAGATTGATTCAACATTTATTATATATTATTTATGTATTTTGAAAGAAAAAAGAAATAAAAATAACATTTGAGGATATAAATGATACGATTTGAAAAAATTTGGGATCTTACCGATACAAAATCAATTTTCAGGACATAAGTATTACAAAATATATAGAATAGGAATTGTAAGCTGGAAAAAAAAACCCATAAAATTCCTTATATATAAGATCATTTATTCAGTCGAGATCTAAAATATATAACTACCTAAACTGAAGTCAACACTAAGTAAGAGGGAATAATTTGTTGTCACAAAATTTTCAAAAGTAAACAACTTTCGAAAAGAAAATATTTATTAATTAAGGAATGATATTCGATAAATAAATATATATATTTATTATATATATTTTTTTAATTAAGATATAGAGGGATAAAATACAAGATTACATAAATGTTGATATGCACGATCACAAAAATAACTAAAATATGAAAGCTTGTGTATTTTGTGAATGTTATAGTAGGATTGAATCGTGCCTTGTAGCAGCCCGATCACCTTTACGAAATTCATAAACTTTGAGGTTGTCTGGCTTCTTAATTAAAAAATTATTTTTTGAAAATAAAGTTATAGAAAACAGAAAATTTTGAGAACAACAAAATGTTATTTTCTGTTGTTCTCAATTTTTTTTGTCTATATTTTTTTCTCACATCACTTTTTTAATTATTATTATCTAACATCATTTATTGTCACATCACTTTCTATTTCCTTATTTTCTCTTTCATCACTTTCTCTCTCCTTACCTTTTCTCTCTTCACTTTCTCTCTTCTTACTTTTTATTTTATTTTCTCTTTCATTATTTTCTATCTGCTTATTTTCTCTTGCATAATTTATTATGTCATTATTTTCTTTTACATCATTTACTATATCCTCACTTTATCTCTCATCACTTAATATATCTTCATTTTCTCTCTCGTCATTTCCTTTCTTTCTACTCACTTCTCTCTATTAATTTTTTTTCTCATCACATTCTTTCTCATTTTTTCTTGCATCGATCAATTTCTATTTCTTTAAATTTTTTCTCCTTACTTTCTCACTCCTTATTTTCCATCATTTTTTCTTTCAAATTATTTTATTTCATTATTTATTACAAACATTTAAAAGATTTTATCTTTGTAAATATATTTGTTAATTTTTTATTTAACATTTAAAAATATAAAATTAAAAAATTATTTTTATAAAACATTAATCAAACGCCTCTTGTTTTTTGAAAACTACAAAAGCTATTTTCTATTATCATTTCTGAGAACACAACTTTGAAAATATAAAACAAAGCCAAACAGACTAGCTTTCTAAAAGGATGTCAATTCAGGAATTTACAATTTTTCTCTTATATTTTTTTAAACCAATCCCACTATCCAAACTTGACAATAGTGTATTAATTTTACATTTTTCACTCCAACTCGAAAAGATAGGTTCTATCTTATTCAAATTTAAAATATATAGTGTCATAGTATTATTTTATTTCATTATTTATTACAAACATTTAAAAGATTTTATCTTTGTAAATATATTTGTTAATTTTTTATTTAACATTTAAAAATATAAAATTAAAAAATTATTTTTATAAAACATTAATCAAACGCCTCTTGTTTTTTGAAAACTACAAAAGCTATTTTCTATTATCATTTCTGAGAACACAACTTTGAAAATATAAAACAAAGCCAAACAGACTAGCTTTCTAAAAGGATGTCAATTCAGGAATTTACAATTTTTCTCTTATATTTTTTTAAACCAATCCCACTATCCAAACTTGACAATAGTGTATTAATTTTACATTTTTCACTCCAACTCGAAAAGATAGGTTCTATCTTATTCAAATTTAAAATATATAGTGTCATAGTATTATTTTATTGATGTAAAGTTTTTGACACTAACTCCATATAGTCCTTCTAAATACATACAAGTTAAGTTAAATATAGTACACACAAGGAGAACAAAAGAAACACGTGCCAAAATGACTACCAAATAAAATAATACATGAACAATAAATAACACAACAAGTATAAAGAAATCCTACACAATCTAAAGCCGACAATTCATTGTTAGAGAATATATTATATTCAAATGAATTATGGAAAAAGAAAACTTTATGCAAAAAATACAATAAACAAGGTAATATTGATTAAATAAATGTTACAACTCAATTGCACATAATACAAATAAATAGGAAGATGCAGAAGAAGAAGATTACAAACTCAAAACAATGATAAAATAAGAACAACAAGATCAAAAGAATGAAAAGAATAATAATAAGAACACAAACTCTCACACAACCAAACTGTAGAGTAGTGTGGATCACAAACTTGAAAAATGTTCAAAACATTTGTCCAAAAACTTATTTCCCCCTATTCTCTAGGCACTAAGAGATCTCTTAAGGAAATAGCTCTCTGGAATTATCAAGTCTCTATGATGTTTTTTCCAGCCAAGTATTTTGTGGATAGAAAATTGTATGTCCTACATGTGAGCAATAGACTCCTATTTATAGAGTTTTGAGACACCCTTTAAATTTCAATTTCCACCAACCCCCTGTTGAAAAAACTTATACATGATTTTTATTTATTTTTATGTAGATCTAATATTAAACAAATTAATATGAGATAACCTAGAACATGTTTCTAAAATTGAATTCAAAGAGAAACAATGATAAGAATACTTATAGTATACGCAACGGAATGTATGAGTCATTCCTTCAGTTTCTCTAACCCTTGTATCATTTCTGTCCCAGAGTATTACCAAGAAACTGAACCATTCTTCAATTTTCTTCACAACCTTCCAAAGTATCATTTGAATCACCTAGACTAGAGTGAGAAATTCTCAGCACATGAGATAGATACAGAGAGAAGAAGAGAAAATAGCTAAGAGGCTTAGAAAATGACTTGTGTTTTAAGAGAATCTAAAAAACTATCAGAAACTTGTGTGCTTTTACTTCTGAGCTTCTATTTCCATCTCTCACTTAGCACTCATTTTATAGACTCAATTAGGTAATTTAATTTAATTAAAAAATCAATAAAATAATAGCCAATTAATAGCCCTAGGTCAAAATTATCATGGGCTTTAGCCCCTTGAAATTTCTCATTTGATTATAAGCCCATTGGACTTAAAATCAAGGCCTGTATTATTTTATATTGATTTAATTAATTAAATAATTATTTAAATCCTTTATCAAATTAATTATTTATAATTTGAACATTGATTTAAACTTATTTATTAATTTAGATACCAATTTATCTTAATTAATAAATCTGCCCTAATTTCTCTTTTCTTCTAAAATTACATAACTCCGTGAAACTATCCAAAATTGAC
Source organism: Humulus lupulus (assembly GCF_963169125.1). Taxonomy (NCBI): domain Eukaryota; kingdom Viridiplantae; phylum Streptophyta; class Magnoliopsida; order Rosales; family Cannabaceae; genus Humulus; species Humulus lupulus. The sequence continues at coordinate 85,213,621 of NC_084798.1, forward strand.
CTGGTCAACTTTGATAATTCTAATTAATAATTAAATCAATTAATTGCGACTATCTAGATGATTTTATCCAAGGTACAATGGGGACCATGAGCCTATGTAATCAAGCTCCAATAAGTTATCATAAATCTAACAAATAAATTTACTAACTTATTAATTCCTCGTGACTCCACTAAAGACTCGGAATTGCACTCTTAAATTCATAAAACGCTCTATAACAAATATAGATACACTATTATTTATCCATTGTTACAACCATAATTGTCACTCAATCCTCTATAGACGGTCTACAATGAGATGGAACTAAAATACCATTTTACCTCTCATTGTATTTTATCCTTAAAACACTTAGTTCCTTGTAAATGATATTTCAGTAAACTAATTTAATTACTGAAATGAGATATCTATCATTTAACACCATGAACCAAACTAAAAGGAAACCATCATTTCACTTCATCGTCAGAAGCTATAGGTGTTCATATCTTTGATTAACACTCCCATTCAATTATACTACTGAGTTCCCAAGATGTATGTATGGGCTAGTCCGTAGGGTAAGCTGGTAACGAATAAGTCAAAGAACTCAAATAATACAATCAGTTAGAATACTAACCACTCAGAATTGAGATTGAATTGACCTATGGTCAACTATATGATATGACTAGAATAGATAATAACGATATGTTTACTTATCTTATCAGTTGTCAATATCGGTCCTGTCTGATGTAACAAGTCATGACGAACTTGGACTTGTCACCAATCAACACAATGTTGATGTTTTGCTTCCATTTAAGGAAGTTTTCTCTAGTGAGTTTCTCCATCGAAAGTTGAGAAAGGATGGGAGTAGACACAACCATAATTATACTACAAATTACCTATAAAATAGAATTGGTCATTTCTTTTTTTCTCTTATATTCACACCCTAGACTATGTGCACCTATAATTTTAAGCTCCAATATCAATCACATTTGCTCAATAAAACTTCTATTCACACAAATTTCAAGAAATAGTACAACATATACAAAAAATATGTAAGATATGAGAAAAAATACCAAAAACAATCACATCTCTATTTCTTTAGGTTTTTAACTAATCTATGATATCCTTGTCTCAGTTGGCGAGAGTAAAAAATACCACTAGTTAAATAGAGTTGTAAACTCATTTAATAATGGACACCACTATTAACAACCTACTATTCGATCAAAATAAGAAAACAAAATCTCGTATTTTATGAGTTAGACCCACGGTTTCGATAATCATAGATTTAGTCCTAGTAGTCACCGTAGGTTTGAGTCTAGTAGAATTTGACCTATAATTATCTATCTTTCGAAATCTAACCTTCAAAATAGCTAATGAACACCTTCCATAGGGGGACGAATCAAAACGTCTCGAGGCCCCATTAAGCTATTGACGTTGTTAAACCAACGGTGGAGATCAAATATAAATCTTAAAATAAGCTCATTATAAAATTAAAAAATAGTATTTTTGTTATTTATTTTTACAAAATTAATGACTATGGTTTTCCAAATTTTTTTAAAAGATTACATTTTTAAAACCAAAGTCCTATAATTTCCTATTAATTCTAAAGTGTCACATTGAAACAAATTCAATTAATTTAGAATTAATTTGTTGCTAATCAATATTTAGGTTGAACTAATATAATGAACCTATACAATTAAATCCAACTCAGGTAAATGAGCCTTAACAATTGAGCTTGTATGGAGGAGGGCTGAGTCCAGTATGTCGTTCTCACTACAGAGGCTCCCAATCTTCTATACAAGGTCCAAAAGGCAGGAATTTAAACATTCGTTTTATTAATTGTTATTAATTGATTAGGCCCACTATAGTCATGCAAAGCAAATGAGCTTTCACAAGTGGAATCACCCACAAGAGATGAATTTAAACTTTACATTTTCTAATGGGTTCAAATAAAACCTATCATTTTATGAATATTTTATTTGGCAAAATCCATATATCTAACAAACATATGGGCCACTATATGCATCTAAGCCCAATTGCAAAAATACCACATATAGTGCAAACATGTATGTTATAATTGGATGCCCTAATCATGTTACTATATGAGCAATTCTATGAATTTATGCAAAAATACCACAATTGATTTCATTTGCAAAAATACCAGAATTAATTATCTAGAATTTATAAAAAAAATCAAATTAATTAATTTTTTAAAAAATAAGTCAATTTAAATGAGATTTATCAACAATTAACAATAGTTAATTTAAATTTCATTTATCAACAATCAACTTGGTTTAGGTTAATTTGAAAAAAATATTAATTTAATTTAAAAAAAATATAATATTTAAATGATGTAGAGAAAAAATAGAGAAGCTGATGTATAGTATAATGTAAAAGTTTGAGGTAAATTATAAAAAAAAAAAAGTTTTGGTGGTGTATTTTGTAATATACTTTATTTATAATATTTAGCTAAAACTCACAAAAACAACTTCCATCAACTCATTTATGCATATATTTATAAAAATTATGTACAAACTCCAATTAATTCATATCTACATTTACATATCCTTTTATATAATATTTTAATATTATTATTTTTCTTTATAAGTTTTCTCTCTCCCATTTAGTATATATATTTATTATTTCTTTTTTCTTTTTCAATTATTTTATTTTACTTTAATTAATAAAATATGTATAAAGATATAATAATTAAATGATGTACATAAATATATAGAGAAGCTAATGTATGATATAATGTAAAATGTAGAGGTAAAATAGAAAAAATGTGTTTTGAGGAGGTATTTTAAAAGATGGAGTAGAGTATCCGTTGGGAGTGCTCTAAGAGACTTAGAAAAAAACTTGTGTTTTAAGAGAATCTAAAAAACTATCAGAAACTTGTGTTTTTGACTTGTGAACTTTTATTTTCATCTCTCACTTAATACTCTTTTTATAGACTCAATTAGACCATTTAATTTAATTAAAAAATCAATAAAATAATAGCCAATTAACAGCCCTAAGTCGAAATTATCATGGGTTTTAGGCTTGTGAAATTTCCCATTTGATTATAAGCCCATTGGACTTAAAATCAAAGCCTGTATTATTTTCTATTGATTTAATTAATTAAATAATTATTTAAATCCTTTATCAAATTAATAATTTATAATTTAAACCTTGATTTAAACTTATTTATTAATTTAGATACCAATTTATCTTAATTAATAAACCTGCCCTAATTTCTCTTTTCTTCTCAAAATTACATAACTCTGTGAAACTATCCAAAATTGACCTGGTCAACTTTGATAATTCTAATTGATAATTAAATCAATTAATTGAGAATGTCTAGATGATTTTATCCAAGGTACAATTGGGAATATGGGCCTATGAAATCAAGCTCCAACAAGTTATCATAAATCTATCAAATAAATTTACTAACTTATTAATTCCTCGTGACTCCACTATAGACTCGGAATTGCACTCTTGAATTCATAGAACGCTCTATAACAAACATGGATACGCTATTATTTATCCATTGTTACAACCATAATTGTCACTCAATCCTCTATAGACGGTCTACAATGAGATGAGACTAAAATACTATTTTACCCCTCATTGTATTTTATCCTTAAAACACTGTTCCTTGTAAATGATATTTTAGTAAACTAATTTAATTACTGAAATGAGATCTCTATCATTTAACACCATGAACCAAAATAAAAGGAAACCATCATTTCACTTCTTCATCAGAAGCTATAGATGTTCATATCTATGATTAACACTCCCACTCAATTATACTGCCAAATTCCCAAGATATAAGTATGGGCTAGTCCGTAGGGTAAGCTGGTAACGAACAAGTCAAAGAACTCAAATAATACAATCAGTTAGAATACTAACCACTCAGAATTGAGATTGAATTGACCTATGGTCAACTATATGATATGACTAGAATAGATAACAACGATATGTTTATGTAACGCCCTGGTTACTCCAAGACCGTTACTATGAACTTTAAACCGTGCTTAACTCGCTAAACGAGTCATTTGGCTATAAACGTGCATCTAGGAGTCATTAATAGGCCAAGGTAAAAATCTCGATCAAAAGGAAATGATATATTTTATTTAAAACATAAAATTGTACATGGGCCCATAAAAGCGTTTACAAGTTATTTACAATCCAAAATGGTCATTACAATGTAAAAGTTACAATCTGCCGACCTAAGCGGCAAAAATAGGGTTAACCCCTAGTTCCTCTGAGAAACACCTTGGCTATGGTGGTCAAGCGGCCGCATATGTACACATCGCCACCTAAGCTCTCCACTCATGGCTGGGTGAGCTTTTCTTTCCCATTACCTACACCACATAGCACCTGTGAGCCAAGGCTCAGCAATAAAACTCATTACTGCATATATTCAATATCAACAGATGATTATGATAATCATACTGGGCTTGTAGCCCAAATTAGAAAATATCGAGATTCTAATAATCATGATGGGGCGTGTAGCCCTAATCATATAAGTGACTGATGAGTAAGTTAAGAACATAAACCAGATGAGTGACTATGGAGTCACAAACTTGAATAAGATAAGTGACTGATGAGTGAGTCACAAACTTGAATCAGATAAGTGACTGATGAGTGAGTTACATACTTGAATCAGATAAGTTACATACTTGAATCAGATAAGTGACGAATCAGTGAGTCACAAACTTGGGCTCCGCACCCTTAGCCATGTGACGATGTAGTCACCTGGGCCTTCTGGCCCTGGCTCTAAGTAACTAGCATTTAGACTAGACAAGCGCTTTTGTTTTCATCAAACTTAAGGTCGGTCAAGCATTTCATGCTTATGACGATAATGCTTATGTCGATTAAATCTAATCTTTTTGGCTTGCTTTAAACACGCTAATATCATTCTTGACTCATAAGCCAATACCATACGACCAATGCTTAGTACTACTGCTGAATTTGACTAATGAGTCACAGCTTCATAATCAATACTGACACCATTGCCGATTCTGACTAATAAGTCAGTGCCACTCATAAGTAATCAAGATTGCTAAGCATTTAATATGTAATCAATGTCCACATTTAGAGCACTCAACATGCCTTATTAGTAACCATGAATGTCACATATTGGGTGCGGTTTTCTTACCTCTGGTTCGAGTGTGAAATAATAAAAGAAAGACCCTTGAGTACGATCAGTCAATTAGTTCCTTAGCGGTCACCTAGTCATAACCAAATATAAACTCCCATCAATAAAATGAGCAATAAAAGGTTCTCGGACCAAGTCCTAACCCCCGGGATGTCAAATTCTACTAAACTGGGTAGTAGGTTCGATCATGAGCCCTTAAGTTCGAGTTTTTGTCACTTAAAACCCATTTTGAGTCGCAGCCCCCCCCCCCCCCCCCCCCCCCCCCCCCCGCCCCTAAAGTCAGGGGCCCAAAGCCTTCTCTGACAGCATTAGAGCCACAACTCTCCAAACTGACGCCGCAGCTCTAATAGTCGAGCAGCACCATCTTCTCCTTCGCATAGCTTGAGCCGCAACGCCCAAGAACAGGGCTATAGCTTGACCTGGAACCCAGATTTTACCCCTGTTTTTTCTCAAACCAAACACAACCAAACCTTCCTCGAATCAACACCAATCATCACTGTAACGCCATGGTTACCCCAGAATAGTTATGGTGAACGGTGAACTAGAAATTTGACCCGCTACTCGAGTCCTTTGGTTAAAAACATGTTCTAAGTGTTATTAACAGGCTAAGGAGAAAATCAATAAAAAGGAAAGGATATATTTTATTAAATATATAAACTGTTCATGAGCTCATCAAAACATTTACAAGTTGTTTATAGCACCAAAATGGTCACTACTGTTTCAAATTAACAAACCCGCCGACCTAAGCGGCAAAAATTAGGGTTAACCCCTAGTTCCTCTGAGAACTCCTTGCCCATGGTGGTCAAGCGGCCGCATATGTACACATCACCACCTAAGCTCTCCACTCAGGGCTGGGTGAGCTTTTCTTTCCCTTTACCTGCACCACATAGCACCCATGAGCCAAAGCCCAGCAAGAAAACACAGTATTGTATATAAACATTATCAAATGATTATCATTATAATCACACAGAGCTTAAAGCTCTTAAACAGATGAGTGAATATCATTTGAGGTTCTAGTAAACCATATTGGAGTGATTGACAAGAAAATCACTAATTTAAACAGAAAAGTGGCTGCTGGGTAAGCCACTAGCCTTAAATAGATGAGAGACTGATGGGTAAGTCTCTAACTTAACAGATGAGTTACTGATGGGTAAGTCACACAAGCACTTATAATATTCATTGAACTTGAGGTCGGTCCGGCATTAATTCTCTTTGAGTCATCCAATGCAGATATCGATTAGATCTAATCTTTATTGGCTTGCGTTGAACACGCTAAGACCATCCTGACTTATGAGTCAGCACTGTGTGACCAGTGCCCAGTACCATTGCCGAACCTGACTAATGAGTCACAGCTTCACAGTTGATACTGACACCTTTGCCAATTCTGACTAATGAGCCAGTACCATGCACAAGTGAGCAAGATTTGCTAAGCATTTAATAATCAATCCATGTCCACATTTACACAATCAACATGCTTCATGAACAACCATGCATATCACATATGGGGTGCAGTTTTCTTACCTTTGGTTCGAGCGAGAATTAATATAAGAACGACCCTTGAGAATGATCTGTCTTTTGGCCCCTTAGCGGTTACCTGGTCATAACCAATTATGGGATTCCATCAATAAAATGAATAAAAAAGGTTCCCAAACCAAAACCTAGCCTCCCAGATATCGAATACTACTAAATCGGGTAGTAGGATCGATCCCGAGGCCTAAGGCTAGAATCCCCGAGCCAAAAACTCATTTCTGGCCAAAATGCCACTAAGGGCCACGAACCTCCTTGGCCATGCCATGGCCCGCCCCTCAAACAGAGGCGGCCTCCTTCAGCACCTCTCAAGAGCCGCGGCCCTCCCTGGCCATGCCGCGGCCCAACCCCCAGTTCAGCCAAAACTCTGGTCTTTCCTCCCTTGCGATTATCCTTGGAACCAACCTTTAAAACCAAGCTCAAACACCACTCAAACATCCAATACAACCCCTAAACTTGATCTATAACACTCCCTCATCAAAACCCAAGTTAAACCTCAACCAAAACTTCCATCAATTCCTACTATCCACAACAAAATCATAAGCTGAAACTAACAACCAAAACAGAGCATACATGGAAACTAGTGGCTAGAAACTTACCTCAAACTCAGGTTGTGATGCTCTTCAATGGTGGAACACTCTCCCAAACTCCCAAGGTCTACTTCCCAAGCTTGAATCCTCAACAAGATCACAAAAATCACAAAGGAGATGGAGGAGAAAGAAGGTACGGGTAAGCTTCAAGACTTGCTCTGTTTTCCCCTCTGTTTCACACCCAAAGGTGGTTTATATCTATCCTAGGGGTAAAAAGACCATTATACCCCTAGGTCAATTAAGGGTTTCTAAAGGGTCCCAAGGGCAAAATTGTCCTTTTCAACCTATCTCGTTAATCATAATTAATGCTTTCCAATTCCCGCTATTCTCGATAATCACAAACACCAATAATTTATATCCCGTTACCCTTTAACTCCCGGTAACGCTCTAATCATTAAAATCACCCCGAGACTCATCCCGAGCCCCGAACTTAAACCTGTTATGACTAGACCGCTAATCAATAATCCAAGATCATCTCATGCCGAACAGCTCGAACAAACCCACATTATAATGTGGTCTCAACAACATATCATTGACATGCATACAATTATACAATTACACCCTCAACGGGCCAAATTACCATCACACCCTTGTTATCAAATGTGGACTCACATGCATACATTCAACATCATATTATAATATAATTCACATAAACATGCATATTTCATTTAATGGCATAATTAAACAATTATGGCCCTCCCGGCCTAGTAATCCCGCCATTAAACCACATCGGAGAATTCGGGGCATTACAATCACCACAACACAACCAATATTCCAACAACAAAACCCAAGCTTTGAATCATTCAAAACCACACTAAATACCCAATTATATAATCAAAACTCTCAAACTTTCAACTAAACCAAAAATAGAGTAAAACTCAGAATTCAAGCTAAAGAACCTTACCTCAATCACGACTTAATCTCCTGCCAAGTGCTGTAATATAACCTTAAGCTCCAAGCCTCCAAAACCTCAAGAACCTAAAGCTTCAATCTCCCTATTATGCTTCAAAAGTTCAACCCGGGAGAAAGAGAGAGAGATAATCGAGAGAGTGAGATGAGGGACTCTGTTTTTCCTAAGACCTTTCTACAATCAGCCACCCTTAAGTTTATCCCATGGTCAAAAGACCAAAATGCCCCTGGGTCATTTAATTCCCTTTTAAGCCACCCAAGGGTAAAACCGTCCTTTCCCATCAAATCTCGTTAATCATAATTAATGTCCTCCAATTCCCGTTATGACCAAACTGCTAACTTGAATTCAAAGATTGCCTCATGCCGAATAGCTCGAACAAATCCACATTATAATGTGGCCTCATCAATAATTCACCAACATGCATGAAAATATACAAATATGCCCTTATAATGAAAAGTGGACCCAGAACATGCATTTATCATCATATAATAGTATAATTCACATAATCATGCATATAATCATTTAATGGCATAATAAATCAATTATGGTCATCCTGACCTTCTAATCCAACCATAAACCTCATTAGGGATTTTGGGGCATTACAACTATCCCCTCCTTACAGAAATTTCGTCCTCAAAATTTACATGTACAGCTCAGGATACTAACTCTGCATATTTGACTCCAGTTCCCAGGTCGCTTCCTCGACCTTGCTGTTCCTCCATAATACCTTAACCAAAGGTATAGTTTTATTCCTGAGGACCTTGTCTTTTATGTCTAGTATCAAGACTGGTTGTTCCTCATAGGAGAGATCTGCCTCAAGCTCCAGATCTTCATAGCTCAAAACATGAGTCACATTAGATACATACCTCCGAAGAGCTGAAACATGAAGTACGTTATGCACGGCCGACAATGCTGGTGGTAAGGCCAACCTGTAGGCCACCTGACCAATTATTTCCAGGATCTCAAATGGACCTACAAATCTAGAGCTCAAATTTCCCTTCTTTCCAAATCTTCTCAACCCTTTCCATGGCGAGACTCTAAGGAAGACATAGTGTAACGCCCTGGATAGCCAGGACCCCTACACTGTGTACTTGTAAAGGTGCAGGACTTGCTAATCAAGTCATATAAACAAAACGTGTCACTAAACCATAAATGTGCTAGGGTTAAAATGGTTTTGGTTTCACAAGATACATTCATATATTTTTAAACAGATTTAGATATGGGATCCCAAAAAGGAATAGTGTTTAAAAGTTGGTTTACAAAATTTCCAAAATACAGACTACCATCAGCCACTCTAAGGCAAAACAGACATTTATAGCTTTTCTGTTCCTGTTATCCTCACAATCGTGGTGATTGAGCAGCTGGTCATGTACATTCCGCTCACAGAGCTCTCCAAGTCAGGGCTGATCAAGTTTGCCCTTGCCTTTACCTGCACCACATAGCACCCGTGAGCCAAGGCCCATCAAGAAAACATAATACACATCTCAACAATCATAACAAGAGTATAATTCTTTAAGCATGATCAAACACTTAACATTCCACATTAACCATATAGCATGTAATCGGAATCAAAGATGCTATTAATCATTAATAACAGTCAAATAACATAATAATTAGGGCCGACAACTTAGGCCGCACCCTCTGTTTACCCCACTGACTCCGACCCGCTTAAACCGAGCTCAGTGCATAATAAGCTGTCCTCGGCTACCAGTGGCCGAGCCGTGCCCTGTGCGCAAGTGTAACCTTTGGCACTCTTAGGCCGTTGGTTTACTATTTACATGGTATAATACCATCCTTTTCAAAGCATACATATCAGGGAACCCTTAGTCCCATTACAAATACATAACCAGGTGCAGTTTTCTTACCTTTGACTTCCAAGTGTACTAGTTACGAGCGATGCTCCTTGAGCGCGATCCGATCCCCGAGCCCTAGCTTAACACCTAGTCACAACCAAGATAAAGGATACCATCAACAATCTTAAATGAGATTCTAGACAAAGTTCTAGTCTCCGGAACATTGAACTTCACCAAACATGGTAAAAGATTCAATCCCGAGCACCCTAGGTTAAATTCCCAAGCCTAGAATCTCAAAATCCCTTAAGGGCCGCGACATTAGTCACCCATGCCACGGCATGGCCCCAACCAGAGGCCTCCCAATGCCCAAAAACAGGTAAGGGCCGCGGCCCTTCTCAGACCATGCCGCGGCCCGCCCTCCTTCCTCAGCACCCATCAGCTTCAAAGGGCCGCGGCTCGCCAAGAACTATGCCTCGGTTCGACCCCTTTGAACCTAGAAAAACCTCCATTTTTGACTCTCAAACCTCATGCAAACTCACTCAAAACTACCCCAATTCCACAACACAATTATCCGAAAATTTCCCACAAGATTCCAGCAACATAACCCAACTGAAACCCATCAAAAACCTATTTCAATCACTGAAACTTTCTAACTCAAGAACACAAAACCCAGCCATGGAAACACTATAACTCAGCCATTAAACCTTAAATTCGAGCTTACCTCAGCTGCAGAACCAATCCTCCAAAAGCTTTCTGGGCTAACTTCCAAGGTTGTAGCCTCAATTTAATCTTCAAATCCAAAACCCCAAAACCACTTAGAACACACTCAAAATCACAAAATTTCAACCACAGAAAATAGGATTCAATGCTTACCTCAACCTTGATTAAGTTCCTTGATAATCCTTGAGCTAATCCTCTAAACCCCAGCTTCAATTCTTAGAATTCCAGCCAAGACCTCCAAGTTTCTGTGTTTTTCTTTGGTAGAGAAAGAGAAAAAGGAAGAGAGGGTCGGTTTGCTATATTCCACAATTTTCTAAAATCTTCTTAAGTCTTTCCTTAAGCAATTAAGCTAATCCCAAAGCTCGGGGTACCGAAAATGTCCCCGAGGGCAAAATGGTACCTAGACTTCCTAACCTCAAATATATCTCCAATTATTTATTTTCATTACCCGATAATCTAAATAACCACCCGATACCTGAAATACCCCTTGACTTGTCCAAAGTCAAATATTAAGCCCCGTTGTGACTTTCCCGCTATCTATCTCCCTAAGATCGCCTCAAGTCGCCTGCTGCAGATTTACCCTCATAATAATGTGGTTCTCATCAAGTATAACATTTAATCACATTTATATTCATATAATCATACAAGCATGCTTATCATGTAATAATGCATTAAATCAATAAATTCACACATAAACCAATTATGCCCTCCCAACACACTAATCAAGGCCCTTAAGCCATATTAGTGATTTTGGGTCGTTACACATAGACTCCCACTTGGAGCTCCACATTCCTGCGTTTGGGATATGCATAACTTTTCTGTCTACTCTGAGAAGCGAGCATCTGAGGTCTAATCTTCTCAATGGCCTCACTGGTCCTCTGAACTGCCTTAGGACCCAAGTATCTCCTTTCACCTGTCTCATCCCAATGAATGGGAGATCTGTATTTCCTACCATACAACATCTCATAAGGTGCCACCCCAATGGTCGACTGATAACTATTGTTGTAGGAAAACTCTATCAAAGGTAGATACTTACTCCAAGACCCACCAAAGTCCAGCACACATGCTCGCAGCATGTTCTCTAATATCTGAATCGTCCTCTCAGATTGTCCACCTGTCTGAGGAAGATAAGTAGTACTGAACTTTAACTGTGTTCCCATGACCTTCTGTAAACTTCCCCAGAACTTGGAAGCTAAAGCAGGGTCCTGATTTGACACAATCGACCTCGGTGCTCCATGGAGGCGCACGATCTCTCTCACATAGAGATCTGCGTACTGATCAACTGTACATGTAGAACTCACTAGTAAGAAGTGAGTCGACTTGGTATAGCGATCCACCATAACCCATACTGAATCATGTTGACCAAAAGTTCTGGGTAACCCCACCACGAAATCCATCGTGATGTCCTCCCATTTCCACTCTGGGATGTCTAGAGGCTACAATAACCTTGCTGGTCTCTGATGTTCAGCCTTGACCTCTTGACATGTCAAGCACTTAGCCACATACTCCACTACATCCCTCTTCATCCCAGGCCACCAATACTGTGATCTCAAATCCTGATACATCTTCGTGGTGTTTGGATGCAAAGAATAAGGAGTGGTATGAGATTCATCCAGAATCTCCCGTCTCATAGCAGTGTCTAACAGAATACATATCCGACCCTTGTATCTCAACAAGCCCAAATCAAACATTGTATAATCTCTGGACACTCCAGCTAAAACATCCTCTCTAATCTTGATCAGCTGTGGATCACCCAACTGACCCTCCTTAATTCTTTCCAACAATGTAGACTGTAACATAATATTGGCCAATTGGCCCACCAGCAGCTCTATGCCAGCTCTGGTCATATCCTCTGCTAACTCTCTGGAAATCAGCCTCGCACTATAAATCTGTCCCAGACCCTTCCGGCTTAAAGCATCAGCTACCATGTTGGCCTTTCCTGGATGATACATAATCTCACAATCATAATCTTTTACTAACTCCAGCCAACGCCTTTGCCTCGTATTCAAATCTTTCTGCATGAAGAAGTACTTCAGGCTCTTGTGGTCAGTATAGATCTCACACTTTTTCCCATAAAGGTAATGCCTCCATGCTAGATTAGCTTATACAAGATCTTTATTTATTTTCATGTATATCTACTATTAAAAAAATTAATACGAGATAGCCTAAAACATGTTTCTAAAATTGAATTCAAAGAGAAATAGTGAATATAATAATTACATTATACGCAGCAGAATTAAAGAGTCCTTCCTTCAGTTTCTCTAACTCTCGTATCCTTTCTGTCGCAGAGTATTATCAAGAAACTGAACCGATCTTCTATTTTCTTCACAATCTTCCAATGTATCCTTAGAACCACCTAGACTAGTGTGGGAAATTCTCAACACTTGAGATAGATAGAGAGAGAAGAAGAGAAAATAACAAAGAGGCTTAGAAAAGGACTTGTGTTTAGAGAGAATCTAAAACTATCAGAAAATCTGACTTGTGACTTATCAAACTTATGTTTTGACTTCTCTCTAAGCACTCCTTTTATAGACTTAATTAGGCCATTTAATTTAATTAAAAAATCAATAAAATAATAGCCATTTTGAAGCCCTAGGTCGAAATTATCATGGGCTATAAGCCCGTGAAATTTCCCATTTGATTATAAGCCCTTTGGACTTAAAATCAAGGCTTGTATTATTTTCTATTGATTTAATTAATTAAATAATTATTTAAATCCTTTATCAAATTAATTATTTATAATTTGAACCTTGATTTAAACTTATTTATTAATTTAGATCCCAAAATATCTTAATTAATAAATCTGCCATAAATTTTCTTTTCTTCTCAAAATTACACAACTCTGTGAAACTATCTAAAATTGACCTGGTTAACTTTGATAATTCTAATTGATGATTAAATCAATTAATTGAGACTATCTAGATGATTTTATCCAAGGTAAAATGGGGACCATGGGCCTATGAAATCAAGCTCCAATAAGTTATCATAAATCTAACAAATAAATTTAATAACTTATTAATTCCTCGTGACTCCACTATAGACTCGGAATTGCACTCTTGAATTCATAGAACGCTCTATAACGAATATAGATATGCTATTAATTATCCATTGTTACAACCATAATTGTCATGCAATCCTCTATAGACGGTCTACAATGAGATAGGACTAAAATACCGTTTTACCCCTCATTGTATTTTATCCTTAAAACACTTAGTTCCTTGTAAATGATATTTCAGTAAACTAATTCAATTACTGAAATGAGATCTCTATCATTTAACACCTTGAACCAAACTAAAAGGAAACTATCGTTTCACTTTTTCATCAGAAGCTATAGATGTTCATATCTATGATTAACACTCCCACTCAATTATACTACTGAGTTCCCAAGATGTAAGTATGGGCTAGTCCGTAGGGTAAGCTGGTAATGAACAAGTCAAAGAACTCAAATAATACAATCAGTTAGAATACTAACCACTTAGAATTGAGATTGAATTGACCTATGGTCAACTATATAATATGACTAGAATAGATAATAAGGGTATGTTTACTTATCTTATCAACTGTCAATATCGGTCCAGTCCGATGTAACAAATACATCCGATCTTATCTACTTTGCTAATGTTCTGGAAAGAACATAACACTGTAATGTGTAAGTAGATCATATCGTAGATTGGCAAGTTAGTGTAAATCCTGTGCACTGACTAATCTTAGGACTAACTTATTTTGAACATATAAACATATTTATATTCCACTGTGATTACGTCACTATAAATAAGATTAGCTATATGCTCAGGATTTAATAGAGGTTTATATTAAACAAATAATCATGAAAATAAAACGTGTGAGTAAAGTGATTTACCAAGTCAAAAAATGATTTCTATTCTTTTATTGATAATAAAATGAGATTACAAAGAATCTGGGTTTTAATTAAGGCATAAAACCCCAACAAACTCCCACATGCACTAATTGAAACTAATGCCTTAATTCTACTAATCCCATTTCCTTGATATGCTTATCAAATGTAGCTTCTAGTAGTGTCTTTGTAAACAGATCCGCAAGATTGTCTTCAGTTGCAATCTTCATAACCTTCACATCTCCCCTGGCCACATATTCTCGAATAATGTGATACTTCCTTTCTATATGCTTACGCCTCTTGTGACTTCGAGGTTCTTTCGAGTTGGCTATCGCTCTTGTATTGTCACAAAACAACACAAGTGGTTTATCCATTTCTGGAATAACACCAAGATCCGAATAGAACTTCTTTAGCCAGACTATTTCCTTAGCTGATTCTGACGCGGCTATGTACTCAGCCTCCATGGTGGAATCTGAGATTGTAGATTGCTTTACGCTTCTCCAAATCACAACTCCACCCCAAGAGTAAACACCATTCAAGAAGTAGACTTCCTGTCATCGACATCAGTCTGAAAATTTGAATCGGTGTAGCCTATAGGGTTCAGAACACCACCCTTGTAGACTAACATATAATCCCTAGTCCGTCTTAAATACTTCAGGATATGCTTAACTGCTATCCAATGTTCCGGTCCTGGGTTTGACTGATACCTGCTCACTACTCCCACTGCATAGCAGATATCTGGTCTAGTACACAACATGGCATACATCAGACTTCCAATTGTAGATGCGTAAGGAACTTTTCTCATTGCATCTTCCTCTTCAGGAGTCTGGGGAGACTGCTTCTTTGAAAGATGAATTCCATGACGGGACGGTAGACGCCCTTTCTTGGAATTTGTCATTGAGAAACTTTCAAGCACTTTATCTATGTAAGCTGCTTGAGATAGAGCTAAGAGTCTGTTCTTTCTATCCCTGATGATCTGGATACCTAGAACATAACTTGCTTCACCCAAATCCTTCATCTGGAATTGAGCGCTCAGCCAATTCTTCACATCTGATAATTTCTTAGCATTGTTTCCAATGAGTAAGATATCATCTACAGAAAGAACCAGGAATACCACTATTTGATTTGCCTTCAGTTGGTAAACACAGGGCTCATCAATATTTTGTTCAAAGCCATAGGTTTTGATTATTTCATCATACCTAAGATTCCAGGAACCAGAAGCTTGCTTAAGTCCATAGATGGACCTATTCAACTTGCAAACTTTTCCTTCTTGTCTAGATACTTTAAATCCTTCTAGCTGATCCATATAAATGACTTCGTCAAGCTTTCCATTAAGAAAAGCTGTCTTGACGGCCATTTGCCAGATCTCATAGTCGAGAGCAGCTGCTATGGATAGGAAAATGCGAATGGATTTGAGCATGGTTACCGGACTAAAAGTTTCCTCATAGTCCACACCTTCTCTTTGGGTATAACCCTTTGCCACTAATTGAGCTTTATAAGTCTCGATATTTCCATCAACACCTCGTTTCTTCTTGTAGATCCACTTGCACCCAATGACCCTAAAGTCACTAGGTGCTTCCACAAAATCCCAGACAGAATTTGAGTACATGGACTCCATTTCTTGTTTCATGGCTTCGAGCCATAGTTCCTTTTCAGGGCTAGCCATTGCCTGTTTGAAAGACAATGGATCATCATCACTAGTGTCACCAACAACCATATTGGTTTCTTTATCCAAACCATAGCAAACTAGGTTTCTAGAAACCCTCCCACTACGACGAGGCTCCGTGACTGTTTGCTCAGGAACAGTGGTACTTTCTTCATTTAAATCAACTTGCGTCGGTTGTACATGAAGAGTGGGAATTTCATCATCGACTTGCGTTGATGACGATGGAACATTAGTTGGAGTCAATTCTTTAACCATCTCCTCTAAAACTACTTTGCTGTGAGGTTTAAAGTTCTGGACATAGTCATTTTTCAGAAAAGTAGCATTTGTAGAAGTAAACACTTTCTTTTCTGAATGACTATAGAAAAGTCCACCCCGAGTACCTTTAGGATAGCCAACAAACATGCAAACTGTAGTTTGCGGTTCTAGCTTTCCTCTTTTTTCCTCAGGACGTGAGCGGGACACCCCTAGATTCTATAATGGCGTAAACTAGGTTCATGACCGTTCATGACCATTCCAGCGTTCTAAAGGTGTTTTGGGGATTGATTTTGACGGCATGACATTGAGAATGTCATTCGCGGTTTCAATTGCATGTCACCAGAACGTAGTTGGTAGAGTTGAGTAACTAAGCATGCATCTAACCATTTCCAATAAAGTTCTGTTTCAGCGTTCCACTACACAATTTTGTTGCGGAGTACCTGCGGCAGTAAGTTGTGATAAAATCCCAAGTTCAGTTAAATGATCTTGTAACTGCATATCCAAATATTCTCCACCCCTATCAGATCGCAAGATCTTTAACGTTTTGCCTAATTGGTTCTGAGCCATTGCTAGGAATTCCTAAAACTTTGAAAATGTTTCTGATTTCCTATGCATTAGGTAAAGACATGAGTATCTAGAGTAATCGTCAATGAAAGTGACGAAATACTCAAAACCACCCCTGGCTTGTACATTCAAAGGTCCACAAACATTTGAATGCAGAAGACCAAGTAGTTCTTTGGCCCTATCACCCTTTGCAGAGAATGGACGCTTGGTCAATTTGCCTTCTAGACAAGATTCATAGACAGGTAATTCACCTATGGTGAGTTCCCTCATAGGTCCATCCTTTGTAAGTCTTTGAATCCTATCATAGCCAATGTGACCTAGTCTCAAGTGCCATAAATACGTCATAATATTGTTATCGGTCTTTTGACGTTTATTGGTCCTAGGTTTAGCTACTTTGAATAAATCATTGTTAAGAGCGAGGGGTTCGTTAGGTCGCAGAATATAAAGCCTGTTTTCGAAACATGCAATACACAATTATGATCCATTGAAAGAAATAAATATATTAAAACTTGTGAAAGTCATAACAAATCGTTCTAATTGCAACATGGAAACTGAAATTAAATTTCTACTAAAATCCGGAATAAAAAATACATCTTTTAAAATTAAAAATTTATTTATGAACTTCAGACGAGCTCTTCCTCTAGCTTGGACCGCAACGAACGCTCCGTTTCCAACTCTAAGCTTTAAGCCGCCTTCGTTCACTTTCTCCCACGATTCAAGAAGCTATAAAGAGTTACAAATATGGTTAGTAGATCCAGAATCAATAATCCAAACAGAGTTATCATTCTCTAAAACACATGTTTCCAAGATAAATGAACTATAATTATTACCTTTGTTTTTATCTGCTAGAAACTTGGGGCAATCTTGTTTCCAACGCCCCTTCTCTTTGCAGTGAAAACATTTCCTTTACCTTTCTTATTTTTCTTGTTTTTTCCCTTAGGCATCTGTGCACTTGGTTGTGCACTCGCCTTTGCAACATTTGCAGGCTTGGGGTTGTTGTTTTGCCCACCTTTCCTCTTGTTTCCAGCTTTTGAAGACGAAGCTTGGTTAGCTTCAGCCTTAGCTAGATCAGCAGCAGTAGTAGTTGTCTTCTTTTCTCCTCCCTTACTAGGTCCACCCATGATAGACTCAAAAGTCTGAAGCTCATTCATGAGCTGTGTCAAACCATAGTTGAGTTTATTCAACACATAGTTGGTGGTGAATGGAAGGAAAGCTGGAGAAAGACTGTTGAGGATTAAGCCAACTTGAGTTTCCTCATCTATTATGACTGCGTGCAGTTCAGATTCCTGAAAGTAGTTTGTCATCTTGATCAGGTGATCACGAACTTGTTGAGAAGGTGCCATTCAAGCATTGGCATATTTCTTGGTGGCCTCAAAACGAGTCTGCGCTGACTTGGCACAAAACATGTCTTGGAGCTGATCCATGATTTCGTAGGCTGTCTCGACATTCTCCATCTTTGTCTTGAGAGTGTCGACCATACTAGTCAACATGTAGTACTGCGCCTTGTTGTTAGCCACCTGCCAACGCTCATACTTGTCCCTCACAGACTTGGTAGCTCATTCAGCTGGAACTTCTGGGGATTCCTCAGTCATGACGAACTTGGAGTTGTCATTTATCAACACAATGTTGATGTTTTGCTTCCATTTACGGAAGTTTTCTCCAGTGAGTTTCTCCATCGAAAGTTGAGAAAGGATGGGAGTAGACACAACCATAACTCAAAACTACAAATTACCAATAAAATAGAAATCAATCACATTTGCTCAATAAAACTTCTATTCACACAAATTTCAAGAAATAGCACAACATATACCAAAAATATGTAAGATATGAGAGAAAATACCAAAAACAATCATATCTCTATTTCTTTAGGTTTTTAACTAATCTATGATACCCTTGTCCCGGTTGGCGAGAGTAAAAAATAGCACTAGTTAAATAAAGTTGTAAACTCATTTAATAATGGACACCACTATTAACAACCTACTATTCGATCAAAATAAGAAAACAAAATCTCTTATTTTATGAGCTAGACCCATGGTTTCGATAATCATAGATTTAATCCTAGTAGTCATCGTAGGGATGAGTCTAGTAGAATTTGACCTATAATTTTCTATCTTTCGAGATCTAACCTTGTCAAAATAACTAATGAACACCTTCCGTAGGGGGACGAATCAAAGCACCTTGAGGCCCCATTAAACTATTGACTATGTTAAACCAACGGTGGAGATCGAATAAAATTCTTAAAATAAGCTCATTATAAAATTAAAAATAGTATTTTTATTATTTATTTTTAGAAAATTAATGACTATGGTTTTCCAAAAAAAATTAAACAGATTAAATTTTTTAAAACCAAAGTCCTATAATTTTTTATTAATTATAAAGTGTCACATTGAAACAAATTCAATTAATTTGTTGCTAATCAATATTTAGGTTTAACTAATATAATGAACCTATACAATTAAGTCCAACTCAGGTAAATAGGCCTTAACAATTGGGCTTGTATGGAGGAGGGCTAGGTCCAGTATGTCGTTCCCACTACAAATGCCTCCTATCTTCCATACAAGGTCCAAAATACAGGAATTTAAACCTTCGTTTTATTAATTGTTATTAATTGATTAGACCCACTATAGTCATGTAAAGCAAATGGGCCTTCACAAGTGAAATCACCCACAAAAGAGGAATTTAAACTTTACATTTTCTAATGGGCCCAAATAAAACCTATCATTTTATGAATATTTTATTTGGCAAAATACCATATATCTAACAAATATATGGGCCACTATATGCATCTAAGCTCAATTGCAAAAATACCACATATAGTGTAAACAGACATGTTATAATTGGATGAGTCTAATCATGTTACTATATGAGCAATTCTATGAATTTATGCAAAAATACCACAATTTATTTCATTTGCAAAAATACCACAATTAATTATCTAAAATTTATAAAAAAAAATTCAAATTAATTAAATTTTTACAAAAAATAAGTCAATTTAAATGAAATCTATCAACAATTAACAATAGTTAATTTAAATTTCATTTATCAACAATCAACTTCGTTTTAGGTTAATTTGATAAAAAAATATTAATTTAATTTAAATAGGATTTATCAAAAATTAACCAAAGTTAATTTAAATCCCATTAATTTTTTTTTATTAATTGGCTGAAAAAAATGATATTTTTAAAAAATTAACCAATTTTAAAATTTAAAATCAATATCTTAACTATTTTCCAAAATATCTTGTGTTGTTATAACTATTAGCTAATATTTTAACCATTAAAAAAAATATAAATAGTTATAACAACCCTAAAATATCTCAAAATAGTTAAACAAATTCCATTATCCATAAAAATATCTAACTAACAATGTTCAAATTTCAAATAATTTAAATATAAAAAACTATAGAATAAAAAGATATTTATATTTTTAAATAAAGATTTAATAAAAATATCAAGAATTTAAATGAAAATATCTTAAATATCTGATATCATAATTATAATATTTGAATATATTAAAAGATTTAAAATTAAGTTGTTAGTCTATTTTTAAATTTGAATTTGAATGTTTGTAGAAAATATCTAATTATTTAAATCTCAACAAACAAAAATATTTTATTTTAAAAAAAATTAAATGATAAAACAAAAAATATATTTTTGGTTTTGATTATAAATAATTTATTTCTACATATTTTATTTTTATTTTTCTTAAAAAATGGATGAATAGTACCAGTGGTACTGTTCATCATGCTGATGTGCGCGGGTGGAGCGCGTGTGCGCGCAAGTGGCGCGCGGGTGGCGCACGCGGTACGCGCGGGCGTGAACACGGGGAGCGCAGGTGGCGCGCGCGTGTGCGCGCAAGCGTGGGAGCCAGGCCAAATTTTTCCAAAATTTTTTTTGAGCAATTTTTCAAACCAAAACCATTTTCTAATTAAATTTTAACATGTTTTACATTAAATAAAGCATATATAAAAATTAATAGCATAGAAAACACAACAAAATAACATAAAAATTGCTAAAATTCACATAAAATCAATATGCTTCATAAAAACATGAAAACCATCCAATTATTCAAACATATCAAATAATCCAATTTTAAACATGTTCATGCATGAAAATAAATATTACCAAAGGCTCTGAGGCCAGTTGTTAGATTAGCTTATACATGATCTTTATTTATTTTTATGTATATCTACTATTAAACAAATTAATGCGAGATAGCCTAAAACATGTTTCTAAAATTGAATTCAAAGAGAAACAATGAATATAATACTTACATTATACGCAATGGAATTAAAGAGTCATTCCTTCAGTTTCTCTAACTCTCGTATCCTTTCTGTCGCAGAGTATTATCAAGAAACTGAACCGATCTTCTATTTTCTTCACAATCTTCCAATGTATCCTTAGAACCACCTAGACTAGTGTGGGCAATTCTCAACACATGAGATATATAGAGAGAGAAGAAGAGAAAATAACAAAGAGGCTTAGAAAATGACTTGTGTTTAGAGAAAATCTAAAACTATCAGAAAATTTGACTTGTGACTTATCAAACTTATGTTTTGATTTCTCTCTAAGCACTCCTTTTATAGACTTAATTAGACCATTTAATTTAATTAAAAAATCAATAAAATAATAGCCATTTTGAAGCCCTAGGTCGAAATTATCATGGGCTATAAGCCCATGAAATTTCCCATTTGATTATAAGCCCATTAGACTTAAAATCAAGGCCTGTATTATTTTCTATTGATTTAATTAATTAAATAATTATTTGAATCCTTTATCAAATTAATTATTTATTAATTTAGATACCAATTTATCTTAATTAATAAATCTACCATAATTTCTCTTTTCTTCTCAAAATTACACAACTTTGTGAAACTATCTAAAATTGACCTGGTCAACTTTGATAATTCTAATTGATGATTAAATCAATTAATTGAGACTATCTAGATGATTTTATCCAAGGTACAATGGGGACCATGGGCCTATGAAATCAAGCTCCAATAAGTTATCATAAATCTAACAAATAAATTTAATAACTTATTAATTCCTCGTGACTCCACTATAGACTCGGAATTGCACT
Organism: Humulus lupulus; assembly: GCF_963169125.1. Lineage (NCBI taxonomy): Eukaryota > Viridiplantae > Streptophyta > Magnoliopsida > Rosales > Cannabaceae > Humulus > Humulus lupulus. Next base: position 85,235,694 of record NC_084798.1, read on the forward strand.
CTTGAATTCATAGAACGCTCTATAACGAATATATATATGCTATTAATTATCCATTGTTACAACCATAATTGTCATGCAATCCTCTATAGACGGTCTACAATGAGATAGGACTAAAATACCGTTTTACCCCTCATTGTATTTTATCCTTAAAACACTTAGTTCCTTGTAAATGATATTTCAGTAAACTAATTCAATTACTGAAATGAGATCTCTATCATTTAACACCTTGAACCAAACTAAAAGGAAACTATCGTTTCACTTTTTCATCAGAAGCTATAGATGTTCATATCTATGATTAACACTCCCACTCAATTATACTACTGAGTTCCCAAGATGTAAGTATGGGCTAGTCCGTAGGGTAAGCTGGTAATGAACAAGTCAAAGAACTCAAATAATACAATCAGTTAGAATACTAACCACTTAGAATTGAGATTGAATTGACCTATGGTCAACTATATGATATGACTAGAATAGATAATAAGGGTATGTTTACTTATCTTATCAACTATCAATATTGGTCCAGTCCGATGTAACAAATACATCCGATCTTCTCTACTTTGCTAATGTTCTGGAAAGAACATAACACTGTACTGTGTAAGTAGATCATATCGTAGATTGACAAGTCAGTGTAATTCCTGTGCACTGACTAATCTTAGGACTAACTTATTTTGAACATATAATAATATTTATATTCCACTGTGATTATGTCACTATAAATAAGATTAGCTATATGCTCGGGATTTAATAGAAGTTTATATTAAACAAATAATCATGAAAATAAAACATGTGAGCAAAGTGATTGACCAAGTCAAAAAATGATTTCTATTTTTTTATTGATAATAAAATGAGATTACAAAGAATCTGGGTTTTAATTAGGGCATAAAACCCCAACACTACATACCTTTAATGCAAAGACCACAACCACCAACTCTAGATCATGAGTGGGATATCTCTGTTCATACTCCTTCAACTGACGTGAGGCATAAGCAATCACCTTTCCTGCTTGCATGAAAACACAACCCAAACCTTGATGTGAGGCATCACAGTATATCACAAACTTCTCAAGATCTGTTGGAAGACTCAAAACTGGAGCTGTAATCAACCTTTGTTTCAGTTCCTGGAAGCTGTTCTCACACTTGTCTGACCACACAAACTTCTGATTCTTGCGTGTCAGCTTAGTCAATGAAGTAGCAATCTTAGAGAAAACTTCCAAGAAACGTCTGTAATATCCTGCCAAACCAAGGAAACTTCTCACCTCTGAAGCATTCTTTGGCCTTGGCTAATATCTGACTGCCTCAATCTTGGCTGGATCTATTTTAATCCCCTCCTTACTGACAATGTGCCCAAGGAAAGATACCTAAGATAACCAGAACTCACACTTCTTGAACTTTGCAAACAGTCTGTGCTCCCTTAGTCTCTATAGAACCAATCTCAAATGTTGTTGATGCTCTAACTCTGACTGAGAAGAAACCAGAATATCATCAATGAAGACGATCACCAATTGGTTCAAATAATCCTTGAACACTCTGTTCATCAAATCCATAAAAGCAGCTGGGGCATTAGTCAATGTAATGCCCTGGCTACCCCATAACAGTTACGATGAATGGTGAACCAGAAATTTGACTTGATACCCGAGTCTTTTGGTTAAAAATGTGTTTCTAAATGTTATTAACAGGGTAAGGTGGAAAACCAATAAAAAGGAAAGGATATATTTTATTAAGTATATAAACTGTTCATGAGCTCATCAAAACATTTACAAGTTATTTATAACACAAAATGGTCACTACTATTTCAAATTTACAAACCCGCCGACCTAAGAGGCAAAAATAGGGTAAACCCCCTAGTTCCTCTGAGAACTCCTTGGTCGTGGTGGTCAAGCGGCCGCATATGTAAACATCACCACCTAAGCTCTCCACTCAAGGCTGGGTGAGCTTTTCTTTCTCTTTACCTGCACCACATAGCACCCATGAGCCAAAGCCCAGCAAGAAAACACAGTATTGTATATAAACATTATCAAATGATTATCATTATAATCACACAGAGCTTATAGCTCTTAAACAGATGAGTGAATATCACTTGAGGTTCTAGTAAACCATACTGAGTGACTGACAAGCAAGTCACCAATTTAAACAGAAGAGTGACTACTGGGTAAGCCACTAGCCTTAAACAGATGAGTAAGTCTCTAACTTAACAGATGAGTGACTGATGGGTAAGTCACACAAGCGCTTATATTATTCATCGAACTTGAGGGTGATCCGACATTAATGCTCTTTGAGTCATTCAATGCAAATATCGATTAGATCTAATATTTTTTGGCTTGCGTTGAACACGCTAAGGCTGTTCCTGACTTATGAGTCAGCACTGTGTGACCAATGCCCAGTACCACTGCCGAACTTGACTAATGAGTCACAGCTTCACAGTTGATACTGACACCTTTGCCAATTCTGACTAATGAGCCAGTACCATGCACAAGTGAGCAAGATTTGTTAAGCATTCAATAATCAATCCATGTCCACATTTATACAATCAACATGTCTCATGAACAACCACGCATGTCACATTTGGGGTGCAGTTTTCTTACCTCTGGTTCGAGCGAGAATTAATATAAGAATGACCCTTGAGAACGACCTGTCTTTTGTCCCCTTAGTGGTTACCTGGTCATAACCAATTATGGGATTCCATCAATAAAATGAATAACAAAGGTTCCCAAATCAAAACCTAGCCTCTGAGACATCGAATACTACTTAACCGGGTAGTAGGATCGATCCCGAGGCCTAACGCTAGAATCCCCAAGCCAAAAACTCAATTCTGGCCAAAATGCCACTAAGGGCCGCTGCCCTCCTTGGCCATGACGCGGCCCGCCCCTCAAATAGAGGTGGCCTCCTTCAGCACCCCTCAAGAGCCGCGACCCTCCTTGGCCATGCCGCGGCCCAACCTACAGTTCAACCTATTCTCTGGTTTTTTCCTCCCTTGCGATTTTCCTTGGAACCAACCTTTCAAACAATGCCAAAACACCACCCAAACATCCAATACAACCCCTAAACTTGATCTATATCACACCCTTATAAAATCCCAAGTTAAACCCCAACCAAAACTTCCATTAATTCCAACTATCCACAACAAAATCACAAGCTAAAATCTAAAGCCAAAACAGAGCATACCAGGAAACTAGTGGCTAGAAACTTACCTCAAACTCAGGTTGTGATGCTCTTCAATGGTAGAGCACTCTCCCAAACTCCCAAGGTTTACTTCCCAAGATTGAATCATCAACAAGTTCTCAAAAATCACAAAGGAGATGAAGGAGAAGGAAGGTACGGGTAAGCTCTTGATCACACTCTATTTTCTCTTCATTTCTACAGCCATAAAGGGTTTATATCTATCTTAGGGGTAAAAAGACCATTATACCCTAGGTCAATTAAAGATTTCTAAAGGCTCCCAAGGGCAAAATTGTCCTTTCCAACCTATCTCGTTAATCATAATTAACGCTCTCCAATTCCCGCTATTCTTGATAATCCCAAACACCAATAATTCATATCACGTTACCCCTTTAATTCCCGGTAACGCTTTAATCATTAAAATCACCCCGAGACTCATCCCGAGCCCCGAACTTAAACCTGTTATGACTAAATCGCTAATCAATATCCAAGATCGTCTCATGCCGAATAGCTCGAACAAACCCACATTATAATGTGGTCTCAACAACATATCATCGACATGCATACAATTATACAATTAGGCCCTCAACGGGCCAAATTATCATCACACTCCTGTAATTTAAAATGTGGACCCACATGCATGCATTTAACATCATATTATAATATAATTCTCATAAACATGCATTTACTCATTTAATGGCATAATTAAGCAAGTATGGCCCTCCCGGCCTACTAATCCGGCCATTAAACCACATCAGAGAATTCGGGGCATTACAGTCAATCCAAAAGACATGACTAAGAACTCATAATGCCCATATCTAGTGCAAAAAGCAGTCTTTGCCATGTCTCCCTCCTTGATCCTCAATTGATGATAACCAGAACGAAGGTCTATCTTTGAGAATACCCTTTTACCTTGCAACTGATCAAATAGATCATCTATCCTTGGCAAAAGATACTTGTTCTTAATTGTTAACTTGTTTATGTAATCAATGTACATTCTCAGAGAACCATCTTTCTTTTTCACAAACAAAACTGGTGCACCCCAAGGTAAGAAACTAGGTCTGATAAAACCTAAGTCCAACAACTTTTGCAACTACACTTTCAATTCTTTTAAATCTGCTGGGACCATTCTGTAAGGTGCTCTAGACACTGGCTCCATCCTTGGTGCCAATTCTATCACAAAATCAATCTCTCTGTGTGGTGGCAACCCTGGTAGATCTTCTGGAAACACATCCAGAAACTCACAGACTAGTCTGGTCTTTTCTGGTCTCACTGGCATGACCTGAGTGGTATAACCACACTAGCTAAGAATCCAATGCAACCGCCTTAGATCTCTAGCCCTCAAAATAGAAATCATAGGTATACGAGATCCATGCACAGTGTGAACAAACACAAAAGGATCCTCACCTTCAGGCTTAAAGGTGACCATCTTCCTTCTGCAATCAATGGTTTCCCCATACTTCACTAACCAATCCATAACCAGAATCATGTCAAAGTCAGTCATAACTAACTCTATCAAATCCACTGACAACTTTCTGCCCTCCACTGTCACTGGCAAAGATCTGACCCATCTCTTGGATACTACTAACTCCCTAGTGGGTAATAAGGTCCCGAACCCCACATCATAATAATCACATGGTCTACACAGTCTATCAATAATACTACTAGCAACAAAAGAATGTGTAGCACCAGAATCAATCAAAATAGTATAAGGGGTTTCAGCACTAAGAAGCTGGCTTGTAATTATTGAGGGTGAAGCCTCAGCTTCTGCTTGAGTCAATGCGAACACTCGAGCTGGGGCCGAGCTGTCCGCCTTTCTGGGTTCTTCCTTTCTTGCTTTAGGGAAATCTTTCTTGAAATGTCCCACTGCCCCACATAAGAAGCAAGCCTTTGCCCTGTACTCCCCCAAATGACGTCTCTTGTACCTAGGGCACTCAGGATAAGTCCTCTAGGCCTCACTGCCACCCTGGCAGACCATTGCAATACCACGTGGTCGCATATCAGGACCTAGAGCTGGGAAGGTATTATGAACCTTCCTCTTCTGATCATTGGGGCCTCCACCCCTTCCTGAACCGACAAATGGAGGACCTGTCCTCCTCAACTCTCTTCTGGCTGTATTGTCTCGCTAGATCTTGTTCTCTGCGCTCTCAGCTGTGAGCGCATTTTCAACCACCTGTGCATAAGTAGTAATTCCAGCCACAGTGGTGATACGAACATCCCAGGGTAATCTAGGCTGTAGCCCCTGGAGAAATCTCTCCCATCTGTTCCCATCAGTGGGCACCAGCTCCATGGAAAACTTTGCCAATCTATCAAACTTCAGAGCATATTCAGTCACTCATAAACTCTCCTGAAGTAACCTGATAAACTCTTCAGCTTTAGCTGCCCTAATGGCATCATTGTAGTACTTCTCATTAAACAGAGTCTGAAACTTTTCCCAACTCAGGGCATTAACATTTCTAGTCTAGGATATAACCTCCCACCAAATTCGGGCATCCTCCCGAAACATGTATGTGGCACAGGCCACCCTCTCATTATTAGACACCCTCATGAAGTCAAGGATGGTGGTAATCATACTCATCCACTGCTCAGCCTTAGCAGGATCTGCACCACCCTCAAATACTGGAGGTTGCTGTTTCCTGAACCTTTCATAAAGAGGTTCCCATTTGCTTCCAATCTCAGGCAGCTGCTCAATTGTTGGCACCGATACAGATGGTGCCTCAGGTAAAATTTTCTCTGCAGGAACTTGTTGTTGTCTCAAGAGGCAAATTTCTTCTTCCTGCCTCAATACCCTGGCCTGTAAATCATTAAATAGTTGTTGCCATATATTAGGAGCTAGTTGTGGAATTTGATTCTGGTTATTCTCTTGACCCTGTCTGTTATTCTGGCCAACTAATGAATCTGTCTATCTTGGAATCATTCTTATAACTTAAACCTTGCTGCAATAGTCAATGCGACCAGTTGAGCAGTGATAACTAAACCTCTTGCCGCCTCACGGTCCAAGACCAGTAAATAATCACCCATATTCCACAACTATACAGATATATAAATGGATACATGATCATAGTATTTAGCATTTAACACGTATCAATTGATAATTCATAATGAAAAATACTAATAAGCATGTTCTAGCAATACCAGTACTAATAAGCATGTTCTTGCTTATGATGTAGTAGTCAAGGTCTAGCCTTATATATGTATCACATATAGAAAGGTAAAGCATTTATACTTTATTTAAGCAGTTAAACATATAACTACATAAATAGTTACCAAACCATGAGTCGAGCTTGTCTTCAGTGGAGAGTGTACATGCCCAGCCAGTCTACAGGAACCCTAAACCTTGGCACACTCTGATACCAAGTTGTAACGCCCTGGTTACTCCAAGACCCTTACTGTGAACTTTAAATCGTGCTTAACTCACTAAATGAGTCATTTGGTTATAAACGTGCATCTAGGAGTCATTAATAGCCTAAGGTGAAAATCTCGATCAAAAGGAAATGATATATTTGATTTAAAACATAAAACTGTACATGGGCCCATAAAAGCGTTTACAAGTTATTTACAATCCAAAATGGTCATTACAGTGTAAAAATTACAACCCGCGGACCTAAGCGGCAAAAATAGGGTTAACCTTTAGTTCCTTTGAGAAGCACCTTGGCCGTGGTGGTCAAGCAGCCACATATGTACACATCGCCACCTAAGCTCTCCACTCAAGGCTGGGTGAGCTTTTCTTTCCCTTTACCTACACCACATAGCACCCGTGAGCCAAGGCTCAGCAAGAAAACTCATTACTGCATGTATTCAATATCAACAGATGATTATTATAATCATACTGGGCTTGTAGCACAAATAAGATAATATCAAGATTCTAATAATCATGCTGGGGCATGTAGCCCTAATCATATAAGTGACTGATGAGTAAGTCACGAACTTAAACCAGATGAGTGACTATGGAGTCACAAACTTGAATTAGATAAATGACTAATGAGTGAGTCACAAACTTGAATCAGATAAGTGACTAATGAGTGAGTCACAAACTTAGGTTTTGCACCCTTAGCCATGTGACGATGCAGTCACCTGGGCCTTCTGGCCCTGGCTCTAATTAACTAGCTTTTAGACTAGACAAGCGCTTTTGTTTTCATCGAACTTAAGGTCGGTCAAACATTTCATGCTTATGACGATAATGCTTATGTCGATTAGATCTAATCTTTTCGGCTTGTGTTAAACACGCTAATACCGTTCTTGACTCATAAGCCAATACCATACGACCAGTGCTTAGTACTATTGCCGAACTTAATTAATGAGTCACAACTTCATAATCAATACTGACACCATTGCCGATTCTAGCTAATAAGTTAGTGCCACTCACAAGTAAGGAAGATTGCTAAGCATTTAATATGCAATCAATGTCCACTCAACATGCCTCATTAATAACCATGCATGTCACATACTGGGTGCCGTTTTCTTACCATTGGTTCGAGCGTGAAATAATAAAAGAACGAACCTTGAGTACGATCAGTCTTTTAGTTCCTTAGCGGTCACCTAGTCATAACCAAACATAAACTCCCATAAATAAAATGAGAAATAAAAGGTTCCCAAACCAAGTCCTAACCTCCGAGATGTCAAATTCTACTAAACCAGGTAGTAGGTTCGATCCCGAGCCCTTAAGTTTGAGCTTTTGTAAATTAAAACCCATTTTTAGTCGTGACCCCAAGCTTTTGAGCCACCCCCCCCCAAAGTCAGGGGCCCAAAGCCTTCTCTGACAGCATTAGAGCCGCAACTCTCCAAATTGGCGCCGCAACTCTAATAGCCGAGCAACACCATCTTCTCCTTCGCACAACTTGAGCCGCAACGCCCAAGAACAGGGCTGCAGCTCGACCTGGAACCCAGATTTTTCCCCTGTTTTTTCTCAAACTAAACACAACCAAACCTTCCTCAAATCAACACCAATCATCACCACAACACAACCAATATTTCAACAACAAAACCCAAGCTTTGAATCATTCAAAACCACACTAAATACCCAATTCTATAATCAAAACTCTCAAGCTTTCAACCAAACCAAAAACAGAGTAAAACTCAGAATTCAAGCTAAAGAACCTTACCTCAATCACGACTTAACCTCCTGCCAAGTGGTGTAATACAACCTTAAGCTCCAAGCCTCCAAAACCTCAAGAACCTAAAGCTTCAATCTTCCTATTTGGCTTCAAAAGTTCAACCCGAGAGAAAGAGAGAGAGATAATAGAGAGAGTGAGATGAAGGACTCTATTTTGCCTAAGACCTTTCTACAATCAGCCACCCTTAAGTTTATCCCATTGTCAAAAGACCAAAATGCCCCCAGGCCATTTAATTCCCTTTTTAGCCACCCAAGGGTAAAATCATCCTTTCCCGTCAAATCCCGTTAATCATAATCAATGTCCTCCAATTCCCGTTATGACCAAACCGCTAACTTGAATTCAAAGATCGTCTCATGCCGAATAACTCGAACAAATCCACATTATAATTTTGCCTCATCAATAATTCACCAACATGCATGACAATATACAAATATGCCCTTATAATGAAAAGTGGACCCACATGCATGCATTTATCATCATATAATAATATAATTCACATAATCATTTAATAGCATAATAAATCAATTATGGCCATCTCAGCCTTCTAATCCAACCATAAACCTCATTAGGGATTTTGGGGCATTACAGTTTACTTATCTTATCAACTGTCAATATCGGTCCTGTCCGATGTACCTAATACATTCGATCTTATGTACTTTGCTAATGTTCTGGAAAGAACATAACACCACAATGTGTAAGTAGATCATATCGTAGATTGGCAAGTCAGTGTAAATCTTGTGCACTGACTAATCTTAGGACTAACTTATTTTGAACATATAATCATATTTATATTCCACTGTGATTACGTCACTATAAATATGATTAGCTTTATGCTCGGGATTTAATAGAAGTTTATATTAAACAAATAATCATGAAAATAAAACATGTGAGCAAAGTAATTGACCAAGTCAAAAATGATTTCTATTCTTTTATATATAATAAATGAGATTTCAAAGAAATTGGGTTTTAATTAGGGCATAAAACCCAAACACCCCCATGGCTGTTACCAATTGTTGACGGTGAAATCTCGTCAACGAAATTAAATCGGAAAACTCAAAGATAAGTCAGGTGATATTTATATAAGAACTTAGAATAAACTTTAAAGAAAAGTCCACCCAGATCAACAATGGGGGAAGCCTTTGTATATTTCTCAATAGCTTCTGCATACAATGAATTTTCCAACCCCCTTCCATGTGAAATTGGGATTCATTATATAGTGGGCTCTAATGGCCCTAGATACATCGTGGTCCATGGGACTAGGTAGTACATAGGTACACTGTCTGGAGGGTGGTTTCAGAGATATTGGTCTTGCAACTAGTACAAGGACAGGTGCCAGGAGGATGTCTCCACTACTTGTATGTAGGAATGTCAGAGGAGTGGTGCAGGTGGTAGTGGTGTCGACTCTGACATCTAGCCACAGACACATATGCCATCCCCCTATCCTGGCGTTCCCACTACTTTCCTGGCAGAGGTACCATATTCGTACGCTGACTCCCTTAAGTCTGCGGGTTCATTCCAAAAGATACGCGTGGGAGTTAAAATTTGCTGGCCGGGCTAAGAGGGCTAGGCATGAGAGCTTCCGTGGGGTGCTCCTGATGGCGTGGAATGGTGTGATGGCCTCCCAAGAATATGCCGGCCCTAGGGCCTTGCGTGGCACACCCCTTGGGCACGGATGGTGGCCTCACATGGCACGCCCCTTGGGCACGCATGGGGGCCTCGCGTGGCAAGCCCCTTGGGCACGCATGGTTGCCTCGCGCGGCACGCCCCTTATGCACGCATGGTGGCCTCGCTTGGCACGCCCCTTGGGCACGCATGGGGGCCTCGCGTGGCATGCCCCTTGGGCACGCATGGTTTCCTCGCGTGGCACGCCCCTTGGGCATGCATGGTGGCCTCGCGTGGTACGCCCCTTGGGCACAGATGGTGGCCTCGCATGGAACGCCCCTTGGGCACGCATGGGGGCCTCACGTGGCATGCCCCTTGGGCACGCATGGGGACCTCGCGTGGCACGCCCCTTGGGCACGCATGGTGGCCTCGCGTGGCACGCCCCTTGGGCACATATGGTGGCCTCGCGTGGCACGCCCCTTGGGCACGGATGGTGGCCTCGCGTGGCACGCCCCTTGGGCACGCATGGTGGCCTCGCGTGGCATGCCCCTTGGGCATGCATGGTGGCCTCGCGTGGCATGCCCCTTGGGCACGCATGGGGGCCTCGCGTGGCACGCCCCTTGGGCACGCATGGTGGCCTCGCGTGGCACACCCCTTGGGCACGCATGGTGGCCTCGCGTGGCACGCCCCTTGGGCACGCATGGTGGCCTCGCGTGGGAGGCTCGAGTGCACATGGCCGAGGCGAGACGGGGGCCTCGCGTGGGAGGCTCAGGTGTGCAGCCGAGTCGCGAGACGCGCACGGGTCATGGGAAGCCTCGCATAGTGAGCCCTCGTTGCCTTGGCAGGTACTTGTGCATGTCGGGCAGCCTCATATGGGAAGGCCCTCGGGTCTCTAGGGGCATCTTCGGAAAGGCCTCCTACGAGACATGGGACTCGCGTGGGGAAAAATATTGGGTTGCTTGGTTTGCCCGTGGTTAGCGAGGGTAAACCTCAATTTTTTTCTTGGTGGATTTTTTGCATCCACACTTGCCCCCCAGTCTATAAGGACGCCTTTAGGCGTTCTTGTAGACTTTTCTCTTCCTTTTTATTTTTTATCGTATTTTTTTTAATTTTATTTTTTGTATTTTTCATGCTCGAGGTCCTTTGGAGCCCACGCGATTGGGGGTTCGATAGGTCTTTCTTTGGTGCACCTTGGTTGTATCTATAAGGATATGTTGACCCTTTGGGTTCTAGCTATCCTTTTATCTATTTTTGCGCGCGCTTATTATATCTTGTGAGAAGCGTCCTTCTCGTCATTAGGCATAGTACAATTTTTGCAAGCGTCTGCTTTGAGACCCTTTTTGCAAGCGTCTTCTTTGAGACCCTTTTTGGAAGCGTCTACTTTGGGACCCTTTTTACTAGCGTCTACTTTGGAGACCCTTTTCTCGAGCGTCTATTTTTGGAGACCCTTTTTTCAAGCACCTATTTTTGGAGACCCTTTTCTCAAGCGTCTAATTTTGAGACCCTTTTCTCAAGTGTCTAATTTGGATACCCTTTTCTCAAGCGTCTATTTTTGAGGTGATCTCCCCTCGGATCGAGACTTTCATGGCTAGATGGACTTCGTTCAATCTCGAACTTGGTCAGCGACCCCTCTAGGACGACGCCCCCTTCAATATGGAATCTTCAGATGTATTGGTAGTAGGGCAACTGGAGGAAGGTTCGCTTTCTTCCACATAGAAGTTCTTATGGCCGTCTTCCACACGTATGTACTTTTGTGCTCTCTTGAAGAAGTCATCCAAATTCGTAACTTCTCTTTTGAGCATGTTCCCCCATAACTTGCTTCCTGGACGAACTCCAGCTGTAATAGCCATCTTGTGCTCCGCTTTGGTTAAACCCCCCACCTTTGTTGCTTCTATACTGAACCTATGGATGTAGTCCTTCAGACTTTCATTCTCGCCTTGTTTTATGTTAGCGAGGCTGGTAGTTGGCATGACGTAATCACACGCTGGGTGGTGTTGCTGAAGAAATTCATCAGAGAATTGTTGCCATGACTCGATTGTTCCTGGCCTTAACCTCTTGAACCACTTGTACGCCACTCCTTTAAGCGTAACGACGAAGCAATGACACTTTTCCCTGTTGCTGACCCCTCTTAACCTCATCAAGTTATTGAAGGAGTCTAAGTGATATTTTGGGTCTGTAGTACCCTCGTACGGAGTCATGCGAGGCTCTCTGAAGCCAGTGGGCATTTGCTCAGTCTGAATCTCCCTTGTGAAGGGTGAATCACAATCAAATTCTTTGTCATCCATGTGCCCCCCAAGTGCAGTGGTGATCTTGCCTCGAGGGCTTCACATTTTGGTGTCTAGTCCCCTCCTCTTTTTGCATAAGGAGTTTTGCGGGTTCTCGGGCTGATCCCTTGCCTTGGTTGTGTCCCTCGGGGGAACCGCGGGGGTTACGTCTCTTACTTCTAACCTCTCCCCATGGAGCTCTTTTCTTAGGCCAGGGGGTGCCTCTTTTGAGGGGACTTCGACCTCGTTCTTACGACCATCACCTTCCCTCCGCCTTTGCTCCTGGGGACATTTCGTTGGCCTAGGTCCCCCCTGGTACTTTGTTTGGGGGGTTTTACTGGTGGAAAGTTGGGTTCCCCCATCGTCTACGGGGACAGTGCTTTCCCCTTTTTCATGCTCCTTCCCTTTACGCTTAGGGAGGGGTATGCTTGACTTCCCTTGCAGTAGGTCGTTTAAAACCTCCTGCATGTTCTCTATCGTGGTTTCCAGCCTTCGAGTCTTTTTATGCAACTCGTGAATCTCATCCTTGTAGAAGCACGTCCTTGAGCTGGAACTTACCGAGCGTACCCCGGGACCCTTGCCTGGCCAGTGCGTCGAGGGACTGGGGTCCTGGTGGCCTGAGTGTGGGGTCAACCGGGGCCGGTTAAGTGGATACACTAGTGGCTCTACATGACCTCCGTCGGGCTGGATAGCTGGGGACGATGCTTCCCTCTCCTCCCCTGGGGGAAGAGGTTCTTCTGGTCCACCTCCATGCTCGGGCGGAGGGGGGTCTTTCTTGGAAGCACTCCGCTCTACTTCCTCTCGGCGAACCTCAACCTCTTGTATTTGTCGTAGGAATTTTGAATGTCTTAGCATCTTTCTTTGTTGGAAGTGATGGAAGAACACTGGCTTGATGCTTGTTCTTCCCACAGACGGCGCCAAACTGTTGACGGTGAAATCTTGTCAATGAAATTAAATCAGAAAACTCAAAGATAAGTCAGGTGATATTTATATAAGATCTTAGAATAAACTTTAAAGAAAAGTCCACCCAGATCAACAATGGGGGAAGCCTTTGTATATTTCTCAATAGCTTCTGCATACAATGAATTTTCCAACCCCCTTCCATGTGAAATTGGGATTCATTATATAGTGGGCTCTAATGGCCCTAGATACATCGTGGTCTAGGGGACCAAGTAGTACATAGGAACACTGTCTGGAGAGTGGTTTCAGAGATAGTGGTCTTGCAACCAGTACAAGGACAGGTGCCAGGAGAATGTCTCCACTACTTGTCCGTAGGAATGTTAGAGGAGTGGTGCAGGTGGTAGTGGTGTCGACTCTGACATCTAGCCACAGACACATATGCCATCCCCCCTCTACTTGCCTGGCAGAGGTACCATATTCGTACGCTATCTCCCTTAGGTCTGTGGGTACATTCCAAAAGATACGCGTGAGAGTTAAACTTTGCTGGCCGGGCTAAGAGGGCTAGGCGTAAGAGCTTCAATGGGGTGCTCCTGATGGCGTGGCATGGTGTGATGGCCTCCCAAGAATATGCCGGCCCTAGGGCCTCGCGTGGAACGCCCCTTGGGCACGGATGGTGGCCTCGCGTAGCACGCCCCTTGGGCACGCATGGGGGCCTCGCGTTGCACGCCCCTTGGGCACGCATGGTTGCCTCGCGTGGCACGCCCCTTGGGCACGCATGGTGGCCTCGCATGACACGCCCCTTGGGCACGCATGGGGGCCTTGCGTGGCACGCCCCTTGGGCACGCATGGTTGCCTCTCGCGGCACGCCCCTTGGGCACGCATGGTGGTCTCGCATGGCATGCCCCTTGGGCACGGATGGTGGCCTCGCGTGGCACGCCCCTTGGGCACGCATGGTGGCCTCGCGTGACACACCCCTTGGGCACAGATGGTGGCCTCGCGTAGGACGCCCCTTGGGCACGGATGGTGGCCTCGCATGGCACGCCCCTTGGGCACGCATGGTGGCCTCGCGTGGCACGCCCCCTGGGCATGCATGGTGGCCTCATGTGGCACGCCCCTTGGGCACGCATGGGGGCCTCGCGTGGCACGCCCCTTGGGCACGCATGGTGGCCTCGCGTGGCACGCCCCTTGGGCACGCATGGTGGCCTCGCGTGGCACGCCCCTTGGGCACGGATGGTGGCCTCGCGTGGGAGGCCCCTTGGGTACGCATGGTGGCCTCGCGTGGGAGGCTCGGGTGTGCAGCCGAGTCACGAGACGCGCATGGTTCATGGGAAGCCTCGCATAGTGAGGCCCTCGTTGCCTTGGCAGGTACTTGTGCATGTCGGGCAGCCTCATATGGGAAGGCCCTCGGGTCTCTAGGGGAATCTTCGCAAAGGCCTCCTTCGAGACATGGGACTCGCGTGGGGCAAAATATTGGGTTGCTTGGTTTGCCCGTGGCTGGCAAGGGTAAACCTCAATTTTTTTCTTGGTGGATTTTTGGCATCCACACCAATGATTAATTGGATGTTTATGGAATTAAAAAAGAGATTTGAGAGTTATTTGTGCTGTTAGAGTCATTCAAGAAAAATTGGAAAAATTGAAAATTGGTAGCCAACTCTCCTAACCGCGGCGAGGGCCTTTCGTGCTGCGGTTGTGGCCCTTTGTCAGTGTGGTCGCGGCCACCAATGCCCTTGCTGCGGCCACATGCCTTTTTTAAGTACACAATGTTTTGCGATTTTTCAAACAGGTTTAAACAACTCCCAATTGATTTTGTAACCCCCATACACCAATTGAGAGTTAACAACATGTCTTCAACAACCATATTTCATAATGGCTTTGTGAAATCCAAACTCAAATGTGTAACACACAATCTACACATTATTGAGTAGTTACAAATTTGTAACTGATTTTGTAACTCCAAAATATGTCACATTTGGGCACACACATGTGTCCAATTTTGTGACTCTCAATAATATGTTACAAGGTGTAAAAAATCACATTTTGTCTCATTATTTAATATAACATTATATAATTTAAAATAATATAATATTCCTCCACTAGATTAAATAATCACTTTTTGTAACACTTATTTAATCAATCAAACTTTATATTAAAATATAATATTCCCCCACTTGATTAAATAATCACTCTCTATAGAAACATTTGCATTGGTGCATAAAGTAAAATGTCTTTCTACTTGAATTTTATCTTAGTGTAATTATCACAAAGTTTGTTGAAATTTTTGTTGTCGAAGCATTGAACCACAATCCCTTGATAACAAACTGGTGCTAACACACACACATTTGCTATGTTCACTTGAGACCTCAATGTCTCGCTTTTGCACCATTAATGGCCATATGCACATTCCATTCATAGAATTTTCTTGAGAATGACTCCCAATTCTCATGGGGGGCGACACCACCCATAGGTCTATATAGGTAGAACTCTTACAGTATTTTGTTACCCAAAATACTTGTCTTTTCTAGACCAAGTTCTATTAAGAAATATTTTGGTTTTAGCCATCATTTTGGTATCACACTAGTACTCATATCTCAGATGGGACAAAATTTTAGTACTACTATTATTCACTTGATTGACTTAGTTTGGTTATTGGTATTAAGATAGGTTACTATCAACCGTGAATCTCTTTAGGGAGTCTAAGTCCCATCCCTTGAGATGTAGAAATGATTCCATTTGATTCATTCCTTTTATCATATATGCATACTTAAACACTCTCATTATTTTATTCAAATTTTGTTGCTAGCTATAGTTTAATTAAAATAGTTGCACCATTAAAATAGTAAGTTTGACCATAGCCAACACCCCCACTATTTTATATTTCAATATCCAAGATAAACATTTTCTTGAATATTAATTTTAGAAACCTCTTTGTTTCTAAAATTCTCCTTTATGTTTTAAATTTATTCATTCTTGAATCAAAATATTACAAACAATAACTTTAGACATGAAGCATGTCTAGATTTATCAATTCCATACACATATAGCCAAAGTGATTTAGTATGTAGAATTTCAAACCACCTATTTGATAGGATGACCAAATTAATCAACCATTATAAAATAAATTGATTAACTTTGGAGCATCACCCCCACATTTCTCACATAAAGTGAAAATATCACTTTAAAATAGAAATTTCTTTATTTCTATTAAGTCTTTTATCTTCCAAGATAAATCTAGACTTATAATTCACAAAGTTCATCATGAGTCCTTTAAGCCACATGATAAACTATCAATAGATCAAGACAAAATCATCAATGTTTATCTTGATTTAATTACTTCCTAAAGCAAGACACATTTCTTTGAAAGTAACTTTCACTTAGTTTCTTTCTTTTATATATTTCACAAAAATTAAAAAAAAAATGTGAACACAAATGTAATGTGAGAATTCCTCAAACAAATAATCACATTATGGAATAATAGGTCTACACTCTTACCTATTATTTTAACAATTTCATTTTCAAACTTTGTTAATATCTCACACAAATGTCTCATAGAAAAATAAAGAATTATCATAGAATAATACTTTAATTTTATTGATAGCTTTCAAGAGTACTAGCTTTATTATAGGTCATTACACGAAAAAAACCATTCCCCAACAAGATAGATAAACATGGTAATCATGCGAGGATCGCTTTTTCCTTTTCAATAGCATTTACCTCATTCTCATGTGAGTCCTTTTGGTACCTACATACTTTAGCATAGTGCCCAGATTTTCCACAAACAAAACAATGACCTCTCACGTCTTTGAATTGTCCATTATCTTTCTTTGTACCTAAAGGGTTCCCACTACCCTTTTTGTGGTTGTTTCCCTTGGGATGCTTGTGTGAAACTGCATTGGCCTTGGAATTCTCATCTTTAGACTCATTCACACCCTTGTCTCTAATTCTTGACTCCTCTTCAATTCTAATGTGTTTTTTGATCTCTTCCAATGTGTAATCCTCATTCTTATGGAGGATTCTTTTCCTATAGTTCCTCAAAGTTGGTGATAATTATTCCACTATTGCGCCGACTTTAAAAGCATCGGGAAGTTCAATCTTGAGAACTTTCAACTTGTTCACAATCACTTGTAACTCATGAATTTGAGGTAAAAGAGTTTTTCCATCAATGAAAGAGAATTCAAAATATTGAGAAATTAATAACTTTCTTGTACCTTCTTCCTCGGCCTCGTACTTACTCTTCAAGGCATCCCAAATCTCCTTCGCGGATTTGGTATTGGTATAGAGGTCATATAACCTATTAAATAGGGCATTAAGGATATGGCCCCATCAAAGAAGGCTGTCCTCTTCTCTCTTCCTTCATTTCTCTACCACCTCGGGAGTGCCTTTGTTGGATGGCTCGGCTAGAGGTGCCAAGGATGACTCAAGGATGTAGGCTATCTTGAGTGTTGTCAAATAGAATTTCACCTTGTCTTGCCACCTAGTGAAATTGGATCCATCAAACCTATCCAACCTCACTAGGTCTTAGTTCATGATCATGATGGTCTCACCTTCCATTAAAAAAAGCAAGGGAATAAGCTTTTGAATGTTAGAGAATATATTATATTCAATGAAAATATGAAAAACCAAAATACAACTCTATGCAAAAAATACAATAGACAAGGTGAAATTGATTAAATAAATATTACAAGTCAATTGCACAAAATATAAGTAAATAGGAAGATGTAGAAGAAGAAGATTACAAAATCAAAATAATGGTAAAAGAAGAACAACAAGATCAAAAGAATGAAAAGAACAATAATAAGAACACAAACTCTCACACAACAAAAGTGTAGAGTAGTGTGGATCACCAACTTGAACAAGGTTCAAAACCTTTTTCTAAAAGTTTATTTCCCCCTATTCTCTAAGCACTAAGGGATCTCTCAAGGAAATAGCTCTCTGGAATTATCAAGTCTCTATGGTGTATTTTCCAACCAAGTGCTTTGTGGATAGATTATGGTGTGTCTTACAAGTGAGCAATAGGCTCCTATTTATAGAGTTTTGAGACACCCTTTGAATTTCAAATTCCACCAACCCCAATGGTTGTTGCCAATGATTAATTGGATGTTTATGGAATTAAAAATGAGATTTGGGAGTCATTTGAGTTGTTAGAGCCGTTCAAGAAAAATATGAAAAACTAAAAAATTGGCAGGTAGCTCTCCTAGCTGTGGCTTGGGCAGTTCTTGCTGCGGCTGTGGCCCTCTGTCATTGTGGCCGTGGCCACCAAAGCCCTCATTGCGGCCACAGGCCTTTTTCAGCACACAATTTTGTTAAAATTTTCCAAACGGTTTCAAACAACTCCCATTTGATTTTGTAACCCCCGCACACCTAATGAGAGTTAAAATATATCTCCAACAGCCATATTTCATAATGGCTTTGTGAAATCTAAAATTAAATGTGTAACACATAATCTACACATTATTGGGTAATATTAGTAACTCAAAAATATGTCACATTTGGGCACACACATGTGTCCAATTTTGTGACTCTCAATAATATGTTACAAGGTGTAACAAATCACTTTTTGTCACATTATTTAATCTAACATTATATTATTTAGAATAATATAACACTCATAAGGAAGAAAAAGTTCTTACTCACTCATCCCCTTCGAAAAGATCAAAAGTTTTTAATGTGTGATAATTTTTAAAAATAGGTATTTTTTTAAAGACTATTATTAATTCTATGAAATAGACTTAACTCTCAATACTTTATTTAGAATTGATTTATTTCCTTTAAGTTTGTTATTTAGGAAAAATAGTACTTAATTTGTGGGGGGGGGGGGTTTCTATGAAAAGTTGAAGGTAAAACTTGACTTTGAAAATTTTGGCCGCAAGGATTTTGCGGGCTCGACTCGATAACTGTCAAGGTCTCGGTGACTGAGTGAGCCAATTGCCAGCAATAGAACTAAGTTTTTTGTGTTGTTTTTGTGGAACAAACTCAATAAAATTATTTTTTTTAATATTGATTGACTATTTTGTATTTAAAGCTCAAGTTTTTGTTTAGTTTTATCTACATGGCTATTGATGTTGCATGTAGTGATTGAGATTTGCTTTGCTTATACTGCTTGATTATGAGATTTTGAAAGAATTGACAAAAACAATAGAAAGAAAACCAAAGAAGCAAGAAATTAGACTTTATAATCGTAAGCAAAATGTTAAAGTCATTCTACCTAGGGTTTGTTAGAGAGAGTTAGTTTAGGCTGTTAATCATTCTGATACATTAGTTAATGTTCTGTTTTACACTTGTAACAACTTCTCTATTCTGTAACATTTCTCTATATAATAAGAAGTTCTTCTCTTAGATCATTCGTAGATCTAGAGACTTTTTTTCCACACACACTCTCTCTCTTTCTAGATTTACATGGTATCACGAGCCAGCTGTCTTTCTACCCCAAATTTTTTTATTTTCCCTCACTTTCTTTTTCCCATTTTTCTCTGAGCTTCATCCATGGCCGGGACTGCCAGTGCTCCTGAATCTGTCTCAGCTTCGGTGATTACTTCTTTCTCAGCTCCCGCACTCACTGTCCACTTAGAAAAATTCAATACTCTCTCTCAGGCGCTCAATCATCGTCTTCCAATGCATCTTGATTGCACTAATTTCCTCTTCTGACAAGCTCAGATGGAGAATGCCATTTATACCAATGGTCTTGAAGATTTCGTGGATGGCACTACCATAGCTCCTGCTCAATATCTTCCTGATTCTGATACTCTCAACCCATATTTAATTCAATGGAGGCAGAAAGATAGGCTGATTCCTTCTTGGATTTTCTCTTCACTGTCTCCTGAAATCATAGCCCAAATTGTCGGGATGACCACGAGTGCCACTGCCTGGTCTGCTCATTAGACTTATTACTTATCTTCCTCAAATGCTCATATAATGCAGTTGAGACTACAACTTCAAACCCTAAAGAAATGGGGTATGTCTATGATGCATTACAAGATCAAAGTTAAGAATCTCTCTGATCAACTTGCTGCAATCTCCCAAAGTCTCTGACCGGGATCAGTTGTTGTATCTTCTTGCTGGTCTTGGGGCTAATTACAACTCCATTGTTTCTATAACATCCAAATCTAAAGCTCTTTTCTTTGGTCAAGTGTCAAGCCTTCTTCTTGCTCATGAATCAAGATTGGAGCAACAACTCTCAGTGTAAGACTCAACCCCCATTGTTGCTAATGTGGCCCAACGTCAATACACCTATCCCAAAAATTCTCAGTCCACCGGAACCCCTTTCCATCATGGACCTCACTACTTCACTCAAGGTCATGGCTAACCCAATAATCGATCCACCCTAAATACTGGAACTCAAACTGTGTGCCAACTCTGTCTTCACCCTGACCATAATGCCTATCACTGCTAAAGAAGATTTGATCCAAATCTGCCTCCCCCATCTCAATCATCTTCCCAGCCATCCCTAGCTCCTGTAACAGCCATGGTTGCCACCACATCAACTGTTGCAGATGAATCTTGGCTTCTTAACACAGGGGCTTCTCATCATCTCACCCCATCCATCACCAATCTTGACAATCCTTCCCCTTATACTAGTTTTGACAATGTCATAGTGGGTAATGGTACATCTATCTCTATAAAATCTATTGGCACCTCTATTATTCCTAACTCTAAGCATTCTTTTCATTTAAATAATGTCTGTCGTGTTCCTCATATTGCAACTAATCTCTTGTCTGTTTCCATATTTTGTTATGACAACAATGTCTCTGTTGAATTCTACTCCAATGCTTATCATATAAAGGATCTTCACTCGAAGAAGCTTCTTCATCAAGGATCTCTTGATCATGGCTTGTACACAATACAAGCTGCTACTTCTCTTCACAAGAACAAGTCTAGGATTTTAGCCTATCACACTACTGTTCTTCCACCCATTTTAGTTTTTTCGTCTTCTGTATAGTTTCAAAATGTAACTCAGACCCCAACTGCTATTTGGCATTCTCTGCTTGGTCATGTTCTTCATCAATGTAATAAACCAATTTCTTACAATACAGATCACATTTGTTCTTCCTGTCAATATGCTAAAATCCATAGGCTTCCATTGTCCCTCTCTAACTCTCATGCCACACAACCATTAGAACTTATTCACACGGACATTTGGGGACCATCTCCAATTCCCTCTACAGATGGCTCACGCTATTTCTTTTACTATTTGTTGATGACTTTTCCAAGTTTACCTGGCTATATGCTCTCACCACCAAAGATCAAGCCTTACCCATGTTAAAAAAATTTAAACTCTTGGTAGAGAACCAATTCTCTTCCACAATAAAACAATTTCATTCTAATAATGGTGGTGAGTTCAAGTCATTCATTCCCTTTCTATCCATGTGTGGTATTAATCATAGGTTCTCTTGCCCCTATACTTCAGCACAAAATAGTCGAGTAGAACGCAAGCATCAACTTGTTGTGGAAACATGCCTCTCTTTGTTAGCTTATGCATCTCTTTCTATGCCATATTGGCTCTTTGACTTTCGTACCATTGTATATACCATAAATCGGCTTCCTACAAAAGTCCTCCATCTAAAGTCTCCCTATGAAGTGCTATAATGTAAGTCTCTTGACAACTCTCTCTTTCGTTCCTTTGGTTGTCTTTGCTTCCCTTATCTTCGTCCTTACAACAAAAACAAGCTTGAATATAGGTTCAAGGCTTGCATCTTTTTGTGACATAACACTTCCTACAAAGGCTATCTTTGTCTAGATCCCATAGCTCATAGGATTTATACAACTCGTCATGTAGTTTTTGATGAAAAATCTTTTCCCAAACTCACTGTGACATAACCTTATTCCACCTTCACTGCACCAACTTATATTACACCGGCCATTTTACCTTTGTCCTCCACTCCTTATCATACAACTACCACCACAAACACTACTATCCCTACCCTCCCACCTTTACCCTCCTCTTCCCATTCCCCTTCCCCATCTCATGACCCTATCCCATCACCTTCCCAAACACTACTCCCACTACCTCATCTTTAATCTTATCTGCCTCTCTCCTATAGTACCTGATGCTCTACCTGTGATCAAGCAGTTGCTACTAATTTATCTTCTTCTGTGCAGGTCACTCCTACTGGAAACACTCATCATACGGTCACAAAGGCTAAGAGTGGCATTCACAAGCCCAAAATATACATGGCTAGCAAAGCTTCAAGTACTCATCTGCCACCCCGTTCTTACAAAATTTCTCTTACTTGTGCTCACTGGAAAGCAGCCATGGAAATTAAGCTCACAACCCTAGCCAAGAATAACACATGGAAACTTGTCCGAAGGCCTCCCAATGCCAATATTATTGATTGTAACTGGCTCCTTAAGCTTAAGTACAACTTGGATGGATCCATAGAGCATCACAAAGCTCGTCTTGTAGCTCGAGGGTTTACACAAACTGCTGGGGTTGACTACTTTGACACATTTTTCCCCTGTAGTAAAGCCAGCAACCATCAGTGTAGCGTCCCAAATTTGCTAATAAGGCTTAGGGCCTTGATTAGCGTGCCTGGAGGGCAATAAGTGATTTATTATTATAATATGTGAATTTTTATGAGTATATGATTAGAGATGCATATTTAGGTGAATTAAATATGCATGTGGGCCCGTTTGGTTATTAGGGGCATGTTTGTAATTTTAGCCCGTTGAGGGCATAAATGTGATAAATGTAATAATTGTGATATACTTGTGATATATCTATGATGCACGATCTGAGACAGTCCTAGGGAGCGGTTTTAGCTAGAAAGTCACAACGGGGCCGAATACCCGACTCAAGGCGAGTTGAGGGGTATTTCGGGTATTGGATGTTTTATAGGATATCGGGTTATGGAAAATAAATATTTGGAGATATATTTGAAGTTAGAATGTTTAGGAGGGAATATTGGCGAAAATTACCATTTTGTCTCGAGGACGTTTTTGGCACCCCGAGCCTTTGGGATAACCTTAGAGACTTAAGTTAAATAAAACAAAGTGAGGAAACATTTAAAAACTAAGGAAACGACCCTTTCTCTCTCTATCTCTTGGTTCTCTCTTTTCTCTTGGGAGTTTTGGTGAAAACTAACCAGAAGCTAAGGATTTTAAGCTGGGATTTTGAGGGCTAGGAGCTTGGAGCTTAGGGAAATAAACCAGTGATTCAATTAAGCAAAGGCAAGCTCTTAAATTTGTTGAATTATGTTTGAGCTCTGCTGATATTTCAGAGTTTGCATGCGAGTTAAGTTGAGAATTGCTCTTGATTATTTGGGTGAGTTTTGGGGTTAGTTTCTGTTGGGTTTTGCTGCTAGGATTACTTTGGAAATGTTGTGATGATAGAGTTGGATTATTAGGTTGATTTTGGGGTAAATTGGCTGGGATTTCGTGGTAAAAATGGAGGATTTTTCTGGGTTCGGAGGGTCGGGCCATGGCATTATTCTTGCTGAGCCGCGACCCTCTAGAGCATTTTGGTGGTCAGGAAGAAGGGCGGGCCGCGGCATGCCCTAGCTTGGGCCACGACGCGCTTGCCCTATTTTTGGGTTTGGGGTCTCTGGTTGAGGCGGGCCGCGGCATGGGTACATGGGGCCGCGGCGCTTAGTGTGCTTTTGGGCTTTAAAGAGGTTTTAGGCTTGAGAATCCAAAAGTTAAGGCTCGGGATGGATTTTATCACCTAGATTGATAGAATTCAAGGTCTCGGAGACTATAATTATGACCCAAAGTTATTTAATGGATTAGAACTTGATGGATGGATATTGTTAATGCATTGTGACTAGAGTTTCAGTGAGGCTCAGACTAGGGGACTATGCTCGGGACATCGGTGCTTGGAAAGCTCGGGACATAGGTAAGAAAACTGTTGTACCCATAGAGCATAGCAAGGCTCTATAGCTTGTGTTGCAGGGCGTAGCCCCATTAAGTGTGTGTTTATACGTGTTTAAGTATTTGTTTAATTATGCTATGTGTGCATACATGTGATTGAACGGCGAGGGCCGGGAACGGCGAGGGCCGGGAACGGCGAGGGCTGGGAATGGCAAGGGGCCGGGAGCAGCGTTTAGCACGCGGAGTGCGAGTTGCCAGGGCAAGACCCTGTAGGATACCTGGGATATCCTCACGGTGCAGACCGCGAACCCAGGGCCTGGTAAAGCGCCTGGGACGGCATGGCCATATGTGTTTAGCCTGTGGGCGGCTTGATTATATGTTGAATGTTAAATATGCATATGTTATCTGCTTGTGAGGGTTTTCTTGCTGTGCTTTGGCTCACGGGTGCTCTATGGTGCAGGTAACGACAAGGGGAAAGTCGACCAACCATGAGTACAGAGAGCGTGAAGCGGCACGTACATGTTTGGCCTACCTGGCTACCACGGCCAGGGGTATTTTTGGGAGATGATTGTACTAAACCTAGATTTTCTCGTTTAGCCGACTTTAGTTATATTTCTGAGTTGTAAATATTTGTAAACAATACTTTGGGATCCCAAATGTTAAACGCATTATGGTTTTTCAATGAATGGAATTATTTTCAAAAGTATATGACTCTGTTTATGGTTTAATTACACTTTTGTCTTAAAACCTCGATTAACGAGTTAATTGCACGTTTTAAACTCACTTAGTAATGACTCTAAGGAAGTAAGGCATTACAATCAGGGTCATTCTTGCTTTAGCTTTGTTGAAACAGTGGTCTTTTCCCAAACTAGATGTGTACAATGCTTTCCTCAATGGAGACCTAATTGAGGCAGTGTTTATGTTGCAACCACCTGGATTTGTTAACCCCAATCATCCTACTCATGTTTTCCGCTTACACAATCCTCTTTATGGACTCAAGCAAGCTCTTAGATCTTGGTTCTCCAAACTAAGTTCTCCTCTGAATGCATGGGGATTCCTCTGTTCTAGATATGATCCATCCTTATTTATATTTCTTAAGGATCACTTTGCACTTTACATTCTTGTTTATGTGGATGACATAGTCATCACAGGAAGTGATTCGTGAAAAAATAGAGGATGTTGTACGTGCTCTAGATAAACAGTTTGTTATTCACGATCTTGGATAGCTCGCCTACTTTCTAGGAGTTGAGGCCTCCTACTTCCCTGGAAACATTCACTTTTTTCAGCACAAATACATCCATGATCTCTTATTGCTCACATACATGCTTGACTGTAAAGCAGCCCCAACTCCAGGATCTGTCAACAAACAATTATCACAATATGATGGTACACCCCTTGACGATGCCACTGAATATTGTCAGGTTGTTGGTTCTTTGCAGTATGTCACAATGACACGCCCTGATACAGTCTATGCTGCCAATATATGCATGCTCCCACTTCCTCTCATTGGCTTGTTGTAAAGAGAATTTTGAGATATCTTCGAGGCACACAACATCATGGCATAGCTCTTTCTGCATCGTCCAACTTTCATCTTGCTATTGTTGCTGATGCAGATTTGGCTTCCTCTCCTGATGACAGATGCAACACCAATGGCTCTTGTGTCTTGTTTGGTGATAACATTGTGTCTTGGTCTTCCAGCAAACAAAAAGTTGTGTTCCATAGCAGTACAGAGGCTGAATATCGTTCTCTTGCCAACACTATTGCCGAGCTTACATGGTACAAATATCTCTTCACTGAGTTTCATCTGCCTATCACCTCCAATCATTTGGTGTGATAATATCTCTGCCACTCATCTTGCCTCGAACCCAATATTCCATGTCCACACTAAACATATTGAGATTGACTTTCATTTCCTTTGAGATATGGTTACATGCAAGGAACTCTCAGTACAGTTTGTTCCTTCGGAACAACAAGTGGCTGATATACTGACCAAACATTTACTTGCAGCTCGGTTTAATGCTTTGTGTTCCAAATTGACCTATCAATTTGAGAGGGCCTATTAGAGAAACTTAGTTTAGGTTGTTAATCATTTTGTTACATTAGTTAATGTTTTGTTTTACACTTGTAACAACTACTCTATTTCTGTAATCTTTCTCTATCTAATAAGAAGTTCTTCTCTGAGATCATTTACAATCTAGAGACTTTGTTTCCACTCTCTCTCTAGATTTATAGGGTTGTCCTCAAGCAGAGAGCTAATAATTGAACAAAAGTTAATCCTAAAATTCAAAGGTGCTTGTGTAATCATAGATTATATATCACATCCTCTTTCAATGTTATTTACTGAAGCATTGCAAGATCAATGATTGATGATAATACCTTTATGTGGACTGTGAAACCATCTCAACAATTAACAAAGATTCCTAAACAATTATAATTATAATTTAAGTTATGATCATATCTCATACTTAATTTTCATGGGTGAGTTCATCATTAAATTAACTCAATCACTCACACATAGATAAATTTATACACAACAAGAACTCTTTTAAGTTATGTATTTTATTATACCACTCTATAGGCTAATTATTAAACCAATCTCCTCTAATATAGTAAAATATAAAATCAAAGATCAATAAGTTTTATTAAGCTTGTATTGTATGACTAAGATTAAGGTAGATAGAAAATAAAACTTTTCAGCTTAAATCACATCATAAACATACAAAACCTTCTGAAAACAACTTGACTTCTTTACATCGCCTTTTCCTCTATTGCATTTCCTTTTTCTCTTTTCAATGTTCACTCTACTTTTTTTTTAATTGAGTTAAGTCCCCCAAAACCTATTTTATTAGTTTTTTTTTCTCTTCTCATGAAGAGTGTAACTATGCGTTTTCTTTTTTCTTATAAACACTTTTTCCTAAATGATGCTTATAGCACAATTTCTTTTTTCCCTATTCTCACATCATAATCCCATCAATGTTTTTATCAAATGCTTATGGAATAAGACAAATAAAGAAATAAAATTCAAGTATTTTGGCTAAACTACAACCAAGAAAAAGATATACACTAATGGGGGAAAAATGGTGACTAAGGATACAATTTATTGAGAATTTATGACTTACACACTATAAATCAACAATCAATAATAGAAATAAACTCAATAATATGAACCCTAAATACTAATCAAGAATCACATGCATAGTATGAAGGTAAATCGTGAAAATTCAAAGACTAAAGTAAGATCGAGAAAATGATGTAAAATAGTGAGTGAAATTACACATCTTAGATAAATGGAATCCTCACATAAAATAGTCTATCTTAGATGGTTAGGTTGTGACATGTCGTCTCCCCACTACCTAGGATGCCCAAGATCACCCTTAAGCACTTCCAAATTATTCCAAATTTTTAGGGTAAGCTTAGATACCTCATTATATAGCTTTAGACCCATAAAAGTCAATTATTAATACCGACAAATCCTCATATTTTCACTTTGACTTAAGTGAAAACTGTTAAATGCTTTATACCACCTTGGGTAAGACTTCTTAACTATTATATATAACTAATCTCAACATTTCCCCACTTTGTTAAATATAAAACTCTCTTCTTAACTCAAACAATATTGTTGCATAAAGTAAAGTATCTTTCGATTTGAACTTTTCCTTAATGAAAGTAACACAAAACCTTATCGAAATGATTAGTTACTTAAAAGCTTGAACCAAGTATTCTCATCATAAGACCGATAATACCTCACACACCTATACTTGATCATTTATTTTCCCATTTTATTGTTTGGCACTAACATGACCCTATTCTCATCCATTCATGAACTTTCCATGGAAAAACGTCCAACTACCATAAGAAGTAGAACCACCTCTAAGTTTACATTGGTGAAGTTTATACAACATCTTTGCTATGTTTAAAGATGCTTGTTGCACTCAACTGAACTTCATTAAAATCCTTAGGCTTGACCATCATGTCTAGTAGCAACCAACACTAATCATCTCAGATGGGACTCAGAATTATTTAGTGTTCAAAACTATCCACTTATCAATGACTAGTTCCTACTTATTGTACTCTTGCCCTTGATATTAACAAGTTAGGAGTTGGGTTGTCATCATTGGTTAATCTTTTATTCTAAGAGTTTTTGTCCCATCCCTCTAGATGTAAAACTTATCGAATCTCTTTTAAAAGGTTTGGTGAACGAATCCGCTAAGTTCTCACTATGATTCCATCCTGACAATTTTCTCACATACTCATGTCTTAGACTTATATGTCTAGACTTCCCTTTATATATGCCATTATAGGCTCTAAATAATGTGGCTTGACTATCACAATCTATCAAGATCATCGATACCTCATTCACAGAAATTGGGATATCAAACATGAGATCCTTGAGCCACTCAGCCTCTTTGCCAGTTGTCACTAGAGCTATAAACTCAACCTCCGTGATTGGTGTGAAACTCATGTTTGTTTCTTTGAACCCTAAGAACCTGCTCCTCCTCCGAGCATAAACACCTAGCCAGAAGTGGAGAGATTGTCTCCCACACTTGATATCCAACTTGCATTTGAATATCCCTTAAGTATCTTAGAAAACTTTGAATATTGGAGACTTAGTTATTTAGTCCTCTTAAGGTGTCATAGAACTCTGTCAATTTCCTCCCAATGTTCAATACTTGGATTGTTAGTAAACCTAATAGTTTATTAACTGCATATGCAATATCTGCTCTTGTGCAATGAGCTAGCGGCGTACATTAGATTCCCAAATGCTCTTGCATACTTAAGTTGAACCATCGCTCTACCATTGTTCTCTTTAAGCTTTATGCTTGAATCAAATGGGGCATTTGCTTCTTTGGTTTTGAGATTACTAAACTTGTCAAGAACTTTCTCAACATAGTGAGCTTGAATTAAGGCATAACCCCTACTATTTCTTCTCACTTTTATACCTAAATTGGTAGCGACCTATCCAAAGTCCTTCATTTTGAAAGTGAAAGATAGAAACTTCTTCATTTCTTTTATGTCTCTCATCTCATTACTCAAAATCAACTTATCATTGACATATAGAAACAAAAAGATAACATAGCTATCGCAAATCTTAGATTATAAGCACTTGTCTGCATTATTGTGTCTAAATCCATCCAAACACAATGACTTTATTAAACATTTCATGCCATTTTTTGGAGCCTATTTTAATCCATACAATTATTTAAAAAAACCTACACACTTTATGTTCATTTCCCATTAGAGCAAAACCCTCATATTATTCCATATAGATATCCTCATTGAGATCTCCATTTAAGAATGTTGTTTTGACATCCATTTGATGAACATAAAGATTATATATTGATGATAAGGCAAATAAAACTCTTACTGAAGTTGTCCAAGCAATTGATGAATATGTGTCAAAATAACTTATTCATTTCTTTTGTCTAACCATTTGGCTACTAATCTAGCCTTGAAGGTTTGTAAAGTGCCATTGGTGTGATATTTTCTTCGAAATACCCACTTGCACTCAATTGGTTTTGAAACTTGTGGAAGGTCTACCAATTCTCATGTGTGATTTGACATAATTGAATCCATTTAATCATTTATTAATGGAATTAATTCAATATCATGGCTTACACATTCTAAATCAATAATTATTAATGGAATTAATTTGATATTACAAACCCTAGAGACTAATCAAGAACCACATTCAATGTATGAAGTCAAATCTTGAAAGTTAAAATATTAAAGAAAGATCTTGAATATGATAAAATGAAGAGTGAAATTACACCTCCTAGATAAATGAATCCTCACATAAAATATTATAGAACTACCAAAAGTTTGAACACGTTATATAATGGGGAACCCAAATATGAAATCAAAATACTCTATCTCAGATAGTTATGGTTTTAGAGAAATATAACTTTTGAATTGAACAATTGAATCTTTAAACTTGAGGAGAATGTAAAGGCTTATACACAAGAAGTATCACTATCCAAAATCTATATTCCAAGCCTTCCCATTGTTGCTTGAAGCTTCACCAAGATGGAATGAGAAGTGGGATTTAACAAGCCTTTGAAAGTCACACAAGTCAAGAAATTCTTGGAGAAAACTTATGATCTTTGAGAGCAAGAGAGAGCGAGAGGTTAGAGAGAAAGTTGCAATGTTTGATCAATATTTTACAATTCTAATAACATTTATTTATAGTGTAAGCACGGTCATTAAGACTAACCAATATGTTTACAGCTTTGAACACATCATTTGAAGCTAAAACCACGTAACCTTACGGACTTGTAAGGACATGCTAGGTGATGCATCACCTGTTATGGTTTCTCATTGTTTTCAGCCTAGGTGATGTGCCTCCTTTTGGATGGTGACACGTCACTTGTAGACCTGACCCACATGCTCAAAATGTTTCTTAAACACCTCCAAGTGCTCCCAAACGTTTTAGGCAATCTTAGATAACTCAACGTATCAATTTAGTCCTATAAAGGTCAATTATAAATGCCTACAAAAAATACCCATTATTTCATTTTAACTTAAGTGAAATTGTTAAGTGTTTTACACCAACTTGTGTAAACGACTTAAACATTATATTTAACCAATCTGAACATTCCCTTACATGGCTAAATATAATCCTCTCTTCTTAGCTCAAAGAGATTTGGTGCATAAAATAACGTATCTTTCGATTTGAAAGTTACCTTAGTGAAAGCATTACAAAGCCTCATCAAAGCCATTAGTGTCTTAATGATTGAACAAAGTACTCTTTAGTGATAAGACAGGTAACACCTCGCACACCTCTACTTGACCACTCATTTTTCTACTTTTCTCGCTTACCACTTATCATGACCATGTGCTCATCCATTTCACGAGTTTTCCAGGGAGAAACTCTAATTCCCATAAGAGGTGGAACTACTTCTAAATTCACATAGGTGAACTTCTTACAACATTTTTGCCACATTTAGAGATGCTTGTTGCACTCAACCAAACTTTATTAAAAGCCCTAGGCTTAACCTTCACTCGGTAGAAACCAACACTAACCATCTTGAATGAGACTCATAAATTTTTTAGTGTTGAAACTATCCACTTATTAATGACTTGTTCTTACCCATTGAACTTTTGCCCTTGATTTTCACAAGTTTGGAGTTGGGTTGCCATCATTGGTGGATCTCATATTCTAGGAGTTTCAGTCCCATCCATCTTTGCACTCAAATACACACCTTTGTTATAGTGACCACTCTTCTTACCTCAAGTCTAGAAGCGACGCAATCAGCTCCCTTCAAGTGCCTTGTTGAGTCATAAATCCAAACATACAACATGTATCCTTTATAGACTTATAAATTTAACCAAAGATCATGAAAAAATTCTTACACTTCCTAAGACCCAATAAAAATTAAAGTTTCCTTAGCAAGTTCCTAAAATTCATAAAAATGTCCCCCAAAAAGTAAAGGAGGATGTTCCCAACGAACCCCAATTAAAACAACCTCAAATCGACCTCAAAATCCCCAAAATATGTCTCTGTTGAAGTTGAGCACTTAGGTGCTCATATCTGGCTATCAAGTGCCTGGGCGCTTCGTTTCTAGATTTTCCTGGGCATCTCGAGCGCCTCAGCGCTCAATAAGGCACATAGGCACTAGTTCAAAAACCAAACACCCACTCAAGTTCAAACAGCCATGTCTCTCTACATTCTTATCTGTTTTTAATAATTCTTTTTGGGTTTTTCTCATCTTGAATCCCTCATAATCATCATACAACTCCTAGAGATATATAATATAACACAAATTAATGATCAGCCCCTAACTTCATGGCTCTAACAAATTTCATGCAATAATCAACCCTTTTAAGCTTCTTCCTTAAGTTATCTCTCCAATCACTCAAGCTAGCAATCACAACTTAATAAATTCTACCCTAGCATGTTTCTAACCATTATAGATTAATATCCTAGTTTCTAATATTCATATAAAACCAATCATCACATATTATTAACATAATCCAAAACTTCAAGAACTATCATGGAAACTTTTATGGTGTGAAAATTTCTTACCAATATCATGTAAACATCCTAAGCCTTGAAAATCTTCTCCCAAAGCATCCTTAATGAGACCCCACAAGAGTGCCTAATGATCCATATGTATATGAAGAGATCCTTCTTCTTCATTGGATCTTGAACCCTAGTCTAGAGAGAGAGAGAGAGTTCTCTCCTTTGATCATGTGTAGATCAGCCACCAAATCCAAATTGTGAGTGTAAACCTAACCTTCTACTCATCCTCTAATATATATAGTAAAACCCTAAGTGCCTAATTAATAAGTTACCCTTAACTTTCACTTAAGCAAACCTACCCTCAAGCCCTCAATAGTAATTCACCATAAAACTATTAGTTTCCATATAATTAAATTATTCCCCATAAGTTCTCTTTATTATACTATGACCTTTAATTCAATAATTCTTGATAATAAAGCCCCTAACACTTGAAGCAAATCGTATTTTGTCACTTTTTACACATACCACGAGCACCCTCAGTATTTTCCAACATGAAATATATTACTCAGATGTTAATATCACATAGCATATTCATATAATCACATAACACATAATTTCACAAAAATACAAAAATACCCTTCAAGAGTATAAATTACCAAACTTCGTTCACAAGCCAAATTACCAAAAATACCCATGAAACGAAAAAGTGGACATTACAGATACTCACCACTGCCAAAATTTTTGTTCCCCACTTGTCAATGATATCATAACTTTAGTTAGAGAGTTTTATGCTAATGCGTTTGAGCATGATTATTCTTGGAAGACAACAATTAGAGGAAAGGTTGTTGCTTTTGATGAAAATACCATTAATGATTTCTCTAGGTTGCCCACTTTAGAAAATGACGATTATTAAGACCTCAAGGATAAGCTGTGTAAGGAGAGTACATGGGACTTTATTTTGGCAGCTTTGACTCCACCTAGGAGTCAATGGTCTTCTAGTGGTACTATTCGCCTTGGTTTTCCTTTTAATTTTTTGGCTCATGAGAAGAGAATCTGATTTAATTATATTTGTTCTAATCTTACACCATCTGGTCATGTGACTACTATTAGTCCTAATAAGATAGTCTTTCTTTATGCCATCCTTACACATATGACTATTGATATTTGTAGGATTATAATCTCACATATTCATTAATCTATTTTTACTCAAAAGGTGGGTTATATTTTCCTAATTTGATTACTAGCTTGTATTTTCAAGCTGGTGTTCCTTTTGCTAATATTGGGGAGCTTCTTACTCCATTGATATATTATATTGTTCAAATTAACGAAACCAAGACTATTGGTTCCTCTAGTGTTGCTTCTGTAGGTGCAACTTCTTCACAAGCTTGGTCTAAAAAACCTCGACAAATATTGTTAGCAGAGAGGATGGATAGATTGGAGCTGAGTTTTCAAGAACATCATCAATGGAGTGTCAACATGGCTTAATGTTAGCATGGGTACCATCAAACTTTTGCCACTCATTTTGGTATTGACGGGAGTCAGTTTCTGCCTTCTCCACAATCACCATATTTTGGTCAACCTCCACCTGACGGGGATGGTGATGAGGGTCCTTTTGGTTGAGTGACTTATGTTTTCAGGTAAGTTTTCTTTTGCTTAGATTTTATTTAACATTGGGGGGAGGATTAATTTTTTTCTTATGTTTGTTCAAAGTATATTTGTTTGTGTCATTTTCTTGTTTTGTCTTGTGTTTAGTTTTGTGTTTAGGGTGTCAGTATGAATCAAGTTAATAATGACTAGCCGATGAGAATAGTTGAATGCTTTGTTGTATAATTCGATAAAAATAAGTCATTCTAGTATGTGTGCTTAGTTTGAATGTTTTTGTTGTTTACTTGGGTTCACAACATTAATTGAGTACTTAATCATGATTTTTAAGTTTGTGGTGTTTGGAGAAAATTTATTCTTGCTGAAAATTTCTTGAAAAAAATTTGTCTTAGAACTTGTTTGATGAATACTTGACACGAAATCCTAAACAATACATATTTAGGGAGATGATTTAGGAAATTTTCGGAACGATTGAGCCTTTCAAGCTAACCTTGATGAATATTATCCCTAGTAAACCTTTTTGAGTCTAATGTGATTCTTTTGGTGTTCGACACCCATGTAATTGAGCTTCTTTGACACTTTATTCTCTTTTCTTTCTTTGAATTATATCATGAGCATATGAATAATTATTTGGGAAGAGTTGTAATGAAGCTTATTTATTTGGAAAAAAAAGAAAAATGTATTGTCAATATTGAAAGAAATAAAAGAGAGATAGATTTAAAAAAAATTGTAAATGTGTCCTTAAGTATTACAAATAAAATAACTTTGGGGGAGTGTAGTTTTTGAAAAAGAAATATATATAAATATATAAATCATGTGATCTTTTTCAAATAAATATATAAAGAGTTTGGTGAAGTATCATGTATGTAGTAAGTTGGTTTGTTGGTTTATATGTTTATGGTATAATTAAGCCTAACATGTCTTTCTTATCTACTAAACTGGGTAGTCTACAAAAGTCATTTTATTCTTAACCGTGATATTGTTACATTAGTGGAGAGTGGTGAATAAAGTAAGCTGATGGGATAATTATTTATGATGACTTTGTCTTAATTCAGTGTGTCTAAATTGATTTGAATGATGTGTACTTTAAACATGATAATGCAATCATACTATGTCGACCTAAGTAAAGTATTGGAAAATTTGTACTGAAATTCTAGCCTATGTAATGATTAGTTTTTTTTTTATTATTTATGCAAGAAGAGCATTCATAATTTTGAGACTAGATTGATTGTTGTTGGCTCGATTCATGATGGTTGTCTTTAAGTTTCTAAAAGTCTTTAGAGTTCTTTTCTCGATGGCAAGCAAATGTTAAGTTTGGGGGTGTAACGTCCTCCTAATCCAGGATCATTACACTGTGTACTTTAAATAGTGTCATACTTGCTTGTCATAAACGTGTAACTAAGGTTAATATCAAAGGTTAGGGTTAAAAATTTGGGTCAAAGGAATTGTTGACTTTTCATTTACAAGTTTAATACATACATGAGATCCCAAAATATTACAAACAAACAGATGTTTAAAAGGGTATATGCAAGTCAAAAGTACAATCAGCCGGCCTAAGTGGCAAAATAAGGGAAATGACCCTAGTTACTCTGAGATATCCTCGGCTATGGTGGACGAACAGTCGCATATGTACATGCCACCACTGAAGCTTTCCAACCCATGGCTGGTCAAGCTTTCCTTTTCCCTTACCAGCACCACATAGCACCCGTGAGCCAAGGCTTAGCAAGAAAACTTAAACATGTGCATGAACAATAAATAAATATTCCAAATACTTATCTAGCATGCCCAACATTAATAACCTACTCATGCATGAGTACAATTACAAATAAATGATCATTGGATCATTCTGGGGTCCGCTATCCTGAATAGTTGACCATAGAGTCAACCCGGGTCCCTATGCCCTAGTTATGTGACCATAGAGTTACCTGGGCCCTTGCGCTTAGCTCTGAGTAACTATCCATAGAGCTAGTAATAGTACGTTCCAATGACCTTAGGGTCGGCCAACGTAATAGTACGTTCCTAATTGGGCCTAAGCCTTTCGACTAGCGCGCAATGCGCTATTGCCGCCCTTGCCTATTAAGTCAAGTCCTAAGCCAGGTATTCAGATACAGATACAGATAAGCATACTTCATACAATACAAGCATGCATACACATTAATTATATAAAACCATCAATTAAATGCAAACATAGTAAAAACCATGTTCCTTAACAGGGCCAACCCTGTAATGACCCAAAATCACTATTATGGCTTAAGGGCCTTGATTAGTGTGCCGAGAGGTCATAATTGGATTATGTGTGAATTTATTAAGTTTAATGCATGATTCAATGATAAGCATGCTTGTATGATTATATGAATGTAAATGTGATTATATGCTATAATTGTGAGAACCACATTATTATGTGGGTAAATCTGCAGCATTCGACTTGAGGCGATCCTAGGGAGCTAGTTAGCGGGAAAGTCACAATGGGGCTTAATACCTGACTTTGGGCAAGTCAAGGGGTATTTCAGGTATTGGATGGTTATTTAGGTTATCGGGTTGTGGAAATAAATAATTGGAGATATATTTGAGGTTAGGATGCTTAGGTGGGAATACTAGGGAATTTTAGCATTTTTCCCTCGGGGATGTTTCCGACACCCCAAGCCTCGGGATTAACTTAATTACCTAAGGATAGACTATGTAAAAAACTCAGAACTCGGTGGAAACAAAGGAACCGACCTTCCCTCCTCTACCTATTCTCTCTCAAGGGGAAACCACTAGAACTTAAGGAATTCAGCTGGGAATTCAGTGGATTGAGTTGGAATTTTGAAGGATTAATCTAGTGCTCATCTAAGGGGTTCAACCAGGATTAAGGTAAGTCATAAGCTTTGTGCATGGTGATTAATTCTGAGTTTATGGCTGGGTTTTGAGGTGTTTATGGAATTTGATATTGAAGGATTGAATTGAAGCTGAAACTTTGGAGTTAGCTCAGAAATCTTTAAGAGAGTTGGTTCATCAAAGAAGGTAAGCTCCAATTCATGATTTAGTGTTTGAATTCTGAGTTTTTATGACTGGTTTTGTTGGTTTTAAGCTTTTGGGTTTAAGAGATTAAAGTGGGATTTTGATGAGTTTCTAGGCTGGGTTTTCGCTGGATTATGTTGCTGGAATCATGTTAGAAGTTTTGTGATAATAGAGTTGTGAAATTAGGATAGTTTTGGATGGGTTTGAGAGTAAAAAATGGAGGTTTTTCTGGGTTCGAAGGGGTCGGGCCGCAGCATAGTTCTTGGTGAGCCGCGACCCTCTGAAGCTGAAGTGTGCTGAGAAAGGAGGGCGGGCCGCAGCATGGGGCTTGTAGGGCGGCGGCCCGTGTCTGGTTCTAAGCCTATATGGGGTCTGTTTGGGGGCTACGCCGTGGCATGTGAGGCTTGAGCCGCAACCCTTAAGGAAATTAGGGGTTTTTGGATCTTAAGCATGGGAATTTAACATAGGGTGCTCGGGCTTGAATCTACTACCGTGTTTGGTGGAATTCGATGTTCCGGAGACTAGAACCTTATTTAGAAGCCCTTTTACAATTATTAATGGTATCCCTTATCTTGGTTGTGACTAGGTATAAGCTAAGGGCTTGGGAAACGAATCGTGCTCAAGAGGCGTCTCGCGTAACCGGAACACTTGGAAACTAAAGGTAAGAAAACTGCACCCGGTTGTGGATTTATAATGGAACTAAGGGTTCCCTGCTTTGTATGCTTTATAAAGGGTGGTATTATTCCATGTAAATAGTAAATGAGCGGCCTAAGAGTGTTGGAGTTTACATTAGTGCACAGGGTGCGGCTCGGCCACTCGTAGTTGAGGACAGCTTAATATGCACTAAGCTCGGTTTAAGCGGGCCGGAGTTAGTGGGGTAAACAGAGGGTGCGACCTAAGGTGTCGACCCTGATTATTATATGATTTGATGGTTATTATTGATTGGTGGATTATCATGCTGAATAGTTGAGAGTTGATTGGTTGAATTTTTGGTTGAATCTATGTGTTATGTGTTTAATGTGGTATGTTAAGTGTATGATTATGCTTAAAGGGTTATTCAACTGTTATCATTGTTTGTTATATAAAAATATGTTTTCTTGTTGGGCCTTGGCTCACGGGTGCTTTGTGGTGCTGGTAAAGGCAAGGGCAAGCTTGATCAGCCCTGATTCGGAGAGCTTTGAGAGAGGAATGTACATGATCAGCTGCTCAGCCGCCACAGTTGAGGGGGAGACAGAAACAGGAGAACCATATATGTTTGTTTTGCCTTAGAGTGGCTAGTGGTTGTTTGTACTCTGGAAATTTTGTAAACTAAATTTTTAAACGCTGTTTCTTTTGGGATTCCTGGTGTAAATTGTTTAATTATATGAAATGTATCTTTTGATACCAAACCCTTTTATCCCTAGCTCGTTAGTGGTTTCAGTATCATGTTTTTAACTAAATGACTTGATTAGCAAGTCCTACACCTTTATAAGTACACAGTGTAGCGGTCTTGGCTATCCAGGGCGTTACAAACCTCTAACTGCATCGCCCATGTGAACACTCATATAACACTTAGAGAGAATTGGAGTATTCAAGAATGTTTAATCAACAAGCACAAACTGAACTCAATCACGTTCATTCTCAAGGGCCCGATCCCTACTCACATATATCATGTATTGGGTGTAGATTTCTTACCTTAGGTTGGAATGCAAAGTATAATAGGAATGACCCTCGAGCACAATCCGATTCCGGGCCCCTAGCGATAACCTAGTCACTACCATAATATAGAATCGTGTCAATAATGAGCAAATGAAGGCTTCCGCACCAATTCCTACACTTTGGAACATCAAATTCTCTTAAACCAAGTAGTAGATTCGTTCCCAAGCTCTTAGGTTTAAGTTCCCGTTACTAAAACCCTAGTGTGGTGAAAGCTGCCCAGGCGAGCCGTGACTTGACCCTAAGGGTCACGGCATGCCTCCTTGAACAGAGAGCCCCTCCTGGCTAGAGAAAAGACACTGGTAGCGACTTGCCCCTGAGGGTCATGGCGCGCCTCCAAAATAGAAGCCCTACCTGGCCATGGGTTCGCATGGGTTGCGGCGCCCTAAGTACATGGCTGCAACCCTACCCTAGGAACCCAGGATTCCTCTATTTTTCCTCAGCCAAAAACTCACCAAAACCCTCCCAAATGATTCCTAGAACTATGATTCAATCCTCAGAACAATATCAGCAACAAAACCCAATCTAAAACATGACTAAAATGTCATCAAAACTCACAATCCACCACTTGGCCACAAAGATCAAGAAAACCTCAAGAGTTCTAGGAAACCATAACATAATTCAACTTAAAACAGGAACTAAAGCTTAACTCAGCTGCGTTTAATGACCTCCTAGCTGAAACAAATCCAAGTCCTAATGCATGCCTTCAATTCCCTTTGCTTTCTCAAGAAATCCACCAAAATATGTGAGTGAGAGAGAGAGTCGGTTGAGAGAGAGCTGGTGAGAATGTTCATGTAACACCCTGGTTAACCAAGACCGTTACACTGTATGTTTAAAATAGTGCTTAAATCACTAAGTGAGTCATTTGAGCTTAAATGTGTAATTAAAGACTAAGTCAAGGTTAGGTATTAAAAAGTTTGGTCAGCCAGATGATTATTTTTCATTAAAGTATTAAGTTTACACATGGGATCCCAAAGTCAGTTTACAGACTTGTACAAGAAAAATAAAATACAACTTAGCTGTCCTAAGCGGCAAAATAGAGTTTAACCCTAGTTCCTCCCAAGCTATCCCGACCGTGGCGATCGAGCAGGCTGCATATGTATACACCACCCCTGAAGCTCTCTAAATCATCGCTAGTCTGGCTATCCCTTTCTCTTACCTGCACCACGTCGCACCCGTGAGCCAAGGCTCAACAAGAAAAATTAAGCCACCATGCACAACTAGGAAAAAATATGAAAGTAATATTCAATTAACAATAAGATATAAGTAACAAACCAACAGTAATATTCAACTCAGCCAAATACATAAGCCAAACTCATCAATCAATAGAAATAATTAATTGTAAACAACACTTTTGTTTAATGTATAATATCCAAGCCCGGTGCCCTTAGGCCGAGTCCTTTGGTTTTTTAGCCGACCCCGACACCTTTAGGCCGGGCTACATTCCGCAAATTTGCTATCGGCCCCCAGCATGCATAGGTCAGCCTATAAACAAATATAATCATAAATGCACAATGCATAACAAATAGTCAATGGCAGCATACACAAGCATGTAAATATAGATATTCTCAGTTACAGATATGTTCACATTCATAACATATTCATTAACAGGGGTTTAAGCCCCAATCACAACCCGGGAGCAGTTTTCTTACCTCAAGTCCCGAGCAGCTAGCGTATGGCAGCCCCGAGCACGATCCCTAATCCTGAGCCCTTACAGTATAACCTAGTCACAATGCGATAATGAATAACCATTAAAATTCCTAAACCAATTAAAAGCTTTGGAATAAAATACTAGCCTCCGTGACTTCAAATTCTACTAAATCGGGTAGTAGAAATTGTCCCAAGTGCTTAGGTTTAAATCCCCGAGCCCAAAAACATATTTTGGCTAAGGCTGCCTAGGTAGGTCGTGACCTGACCCTAAGGGTTGCTGTGCATCCCCAAGTCAGAGACACTAGCCCCTAAGACCTAAAGGTGGGTGGGCCACGACTGGCCCCTTTAGGGCTGCGGTGTGCCATCGAAACAGCAAGCCCCCAGGGCTCCTAGGGTCACGCAGGCTGCGTTGCCCATGAACAGGGTCGCGGTTCGCCCCCATGAACCCAGAAATTCTGGGGTTTTTCAGCGTTTTCTCCCAAGCAATTTCAACAGAAAGTCATTGTAACCTGACACCGAAACTAGAACTGAGTCCAAGACTCTTAACCACACAACCTAGGCTTCCTAATCATCCAAAACCCCACTACAACCACCACAATCTAAGCTCAAACACCTAAATTCAGAACCTTAAGACACTTATAATTTACTAAGGATTTCAGTAACAAAATTTTCTTTAATCTTACCTCAGTGGAGATTCCGAGCTTAGACTAGGTTTCCCCATACCCTTAGCTTCTTCTCCCAAGTTCCCAGCTTCAAATTCAAAGCCTCACCACCAAAATTCTCCAAAACTGCATAAGTCTTCAAGAGGAGGAGAGGGTACCGTGAGAGAGAGAGAGTTCCTTTTGTCTTTCCTTGATTTACAGTATTTTTCCCAAGCCACCCAGCTACCTAAGTCCATCCTTTTGCTTCCAAATACCTACCAGCCTAAGTCTATCCTTAACCTCAAAAGACCAAAACACCCCTTAAGCTTACCCTTATCCTTTAATGGCCCCAAGGGCCAAATCGTCATTTTCTGCAATTCCTGCTAATTAATCACCAAATATCTACACGTTAACCAATAAATCCTAAATACACACTAAGTCCCCGAAATACCCCTAGGTTTGCCCAAAGCTGGGTATTGGACCCCGTTGAGACTATTCTCCTAATCCGCTCACTAGGATCGCCTCGAGCCTAATACTACAAATATATCCACATAATAACATGGTTCTCAATCATTTAACGCATATACTTACATTCATGCCCGCAACGGGCTAATATTACACACATGCCCTTATTAACAAGAATGGGCCCACATGCATATTTAGTACACATAAACATGCACACATGTTCATATTACCACATAAATCATGTATGCCATGTAGTCACACATTTATTCTCTTAATCTGACATATATATCCTATTATGCCCTCCAGGCACAGTAATCAAGGCACTTAGCCTTAATAGTAAATTCAGGACGTTACAGTTCAAGTGTATTTCTGAGTGTTTTGTTTTGTGTGGTTTACTTAAGGTTCAAGTAACCTTAAGCAAATCCTGATGGCTCGGGGTGCCAAAAACGCCCCTGAGGGAAAAATGGTCAAAATCCCCGATATCCCCTCCTATTCTCCCTAACTCCAAATATATCATCGAATATTTATTCCTGCTACCCAATAACCTGGTAATGTACTAAATACCCAAAATACCCCTTGACTCACCCCGAGTCAGGTGTTGGGTCCCGTTGTGACTTTCCCGCCAACTTGCTCGCTAAGATCGTCTCGTGCCGAGTAACCCAAATGAACCCACATAATAATTTCGCCTCTCACATATATCAAATATATGCACATATATATACAATTATGCCCATAATGGGCCAAATTATGAAAATTGTCCTTCTAATAAGAAACGAGCCCACATGCATATTTAATACACCTAAACATGCATATCTAGCCATATTATAATATAACTTACATAATCACATAATTAAGCACAAATATACCACATAAGCACATAATTACCATAAATTGCCATCCTGGCCCACTAATCAAGGCCCTAAGCCTTATTAGGTAATTTGAGATGTTACAACTATCCCCTCCTTAAAGAAATATCATCCTCGA
The DNA here is from genome assembly GCF_963169125.1 of Humulus lupulus. NCBI lineage: Eukaryota > Viridiplantae > Streptophyta > Magnoliopsida > Rosales > Cannabaceae > Humulus > Humulus lupulus. The sequence continues at coordinate 85,277,526 of NC_084798.1, forward strand.
AATTTTAACTGAATAACTCGAGATACCGAGTCTGCATATCTACCTCCAACTCCCAGGTCACTTCCTCCACCTTATTGCTCCTCCATAATACCTTAACTAAAGGTTTAGTCTTGTTCCTCAGGACCTTCTCCTTCCTGTATAAAATCTAAACTTGCTGCTCCTCATAAGACAAATATGTCTCCAGTTCCATATCCTCGTAACTCAATATGTGAGTCCCATCTAATACATACTTCCTCAGCATAGAAATATAAAATACGATGTGCACCTTGGACAGTGCAGGGGGTAAGGCCAACCTATAGGCCACCTGACCGTTCCTCTCCAAGATCTCAAATGATCCAACAAACCAAGGGCTCAACTTGCCCTTCTTCCTAAATCTCTTCACCCCTCTCAGTGGTGAAACCCTAAGGAATACATAGTCTCCCACTTGGAACTCCATATTCCTCCGCTTTGGGTCTTAATAAATCTTTTGTCTGCTCTGAGACGTGAGCATCCAAACTCTAATATTTTTAATAGCCATAGTGGTCCTTTAAACTGCCTCAAAACCTAAATATTTCCTCTCACCCATCTTATCCCAGCGAATGGGCGATCTGCACTTCCTACCATATAGCATCACATGAGGTGCCACTCCAATAGTCGATTGATAGTTTTTATTATAAGAAAACTCTATTAGAGGCAAATATTTACTCCAGGACCCTTCAAAGTCCAATACACATGCTCTTAGCATGTCCTCCAAAATCTGGATAGTTCTTTCAGACTGACCATCAGTCTGAGGATGATAAGTTGCACTAAACTTCAGTTGTGTACCCATCGCCCTCTACAAACTTCCCCAAAACATGGAATTAAAGATAGGGTCCCTATCAGACACGATAGACCTCGGGGTCCCATGAAGGCAAACTATATCTCTCACATAGAGATTTGCATACTAGTCAACCATGTAAGTTGTCCTCATTGGTAGAAAGTGAGCTGATTTCGTATACCGATCCAAGATGACCCAGATTGAATCGTGCTAGCCCACTGTCCTGGGCAATCATACCACAAAATCCATCATGATGTCCTCCCACTTCCACTCTGGGATATCCAGAGGCTGCAGCAGCCCTACGGGTCTCTAATGCTCTGCCTTGACCTACGGACAAGTCAAGCACCTTACCACGTACTTAGTCACATCCCTCTTCATACCAGGCCACCAATATAAAACTTTCAGATCCTGGTACATCTTTGTGGTGCCTGGATGTAGAGAATAAGGGGTAGTATAAGATTCATCCAAAATATCTTGTCTAATCTTAGTGTCCATCAGAAAGCAGATCCGATCCTTCTATCTCAATAAGCCCATGTCTGAAACTGTGTAGTCCTTAGCTACTCCAGCTAGGATGTCCCCTCTGATCTTCCGCAATTGTGGATCACTCAACTGCTTCTCCTTAATCCTTTCCAAAAGAGTAGACTGCAAGGAAATGTTGGCTAACTGGCCCACCACTAGCTCAATACCTGTTCTAGTCATATCGTCAGCAAACTCCCTGGACATCTGCCTGGCACTATACAACTGTCCCAAACCGTTTCGGCTTAAGGCATTTGCTACCATGTTGGCTTTCCCCAGGTGATAGAGGAGATCACGATCATATTCCTTTACCAGCTCTGACCAACGTCTCTGCCTCAAGTTCAGATCCTTCTGGGTGAAGAATTACTTCAAACTCTTGTGATCTGTGTATATCTCACACTTTTCGCCATATAAGTAGTGTTGCCACACCTTTAGTGCAAAACCTACTGCTGTAAGTTCTAGATCATGTGTGGGGTACGTCTACTCATAATCCTTCAGTTGACGTGATGCATAGGCAATCACCATCTCTGTCTGCATAAGGTTTAAACCTAGGCGTTGTCTCGAGGCATCACAATAAAGTAAAAACTTGTCCTGATTCGTAGGAAGACTAAGAATTGGAGCGGTGATCAAACTCTTCTTTAGTTTCTGGAAGTTGTCTTCACACTTGTCTAACAATATGAACCTCTGATTCTTTCATGTCCTCTGTCACTGGTGGTGCAGTCTAGGAAAACCCCTCCACAAATGTAATAACATGCAGATCCCAAGAGACTTCTGATCTCTGAAGCATTCTTCGGCCTTGGCCAATCTCTGACCGCCTCAATCTTTGTTGGATCCACCTTAATTCAAACCTTACTGATTATGTTACCTAAGAATGTCACATGTGCCCAACAGAACTCACACTTCTTGAATTTTGCATTCAGCCTGTGCTCCCTTAGCCTCTGTAATACCAATCTGAGATGCTGCTCGTGATCTGTCTCTGACTAAGAGTATACCAGCATATCGTCGATAAAGACTGTAATGCCCCAAAATCCCTAATAAGGTTTATGACCTTGATTAGGAGGCCGGGAGGGCCATAATTGATTTATTATGCCAATAAATGATTATATGCATGTTTATGTGAATTATATTATTATATGATGACAAATGCATGCATATGGGTCCACATTTTATTATAAGGGCATTTTGGTAATTTGGCCCATTGAGGGCGTAATTGTATATTTTTATGCATATGGGTGAATTATAAATAAGACCACATTATAATGTGGATTTTTTCGAGCCATTCGACATGAGACGATCTTTGAATGTTAGTGATCGGTCTGGTCATAACGAGATTTGATTTCGAGGCTCGGGGTGAGTCTCAGGGTGTTTTGAGGGTTAGATCATTACGGAGAATTAAAGGGTAATGGGATATGATTTATTGGCATTTGAGAATAACGGGAATTGGAGGGTATTAATTATGATTAATAAGATAGGCGCGAAAGGACAGTTTTGTCCTTGGTGGCCTTAAGAGGATTTTAAATGACCTAGGGGCATTTTGGTCTTTTGACCTTAAGGAACCGAGCCAAGGAATCAAGTCTTGATGAGCTAGGGTTGTGTTCCACCATTGAAGAGGGTGTGTTGCTGAGATTAAGGTGAGTTTCTAGCCATAAAAACATTAGTTCTTGCTCTGTTTTTCCATTTGAGTTCCAGCTGGTTTGTGAGTTGGAAAGTTAAGTTTCAAGGGATGTTTTTGGCTAGGGTTCTTGGGGTTGTGATGCCTAGGTTATGTGTAGATGATATTTGGGTTCAATTGGGGGTTGAAATGAGATTGGGAAGCTTTTGGTTTGGGTTAGAAATGGTGGAGTCGAAGGGAGAAGTTTCTGGGCAACTTCAGGCTGGAGGTAGCGCTACAGCGCCACAAGGGGGCGCTACAGCGCTACCTGATGTGGCTTTGGGGTGGTTCAAATCCCCGTTTTGAGTGTTTTTAAGGGTTTTTGGCTCGGGGTTTCAATCCTTAAGGCCCGGGATCGAATCTACTCACCGTGTGGGTACATTTCAGGGTCCCGAGAGTGGGGTTTAGGACAAGACCCTATTTTTGATGATTTTCATTAATTGTAGATTGTATTTGGTTATGACTAGGTGACCGCTAAGGAATTAAAAGAATCGATCGTTCTCAAGGGTCGTTCAATTGCTATTTTTCGCTCGAACCAAAGGTAAGAAAACTGCACCCCATATGTGACATGCATGGTTATTCGTAAGGCATGTTGAGTGATCTATATGTGGCCATCGATTGCATTGAAAATGCATAAGAAACATGAGATTAGGGCATGGCATGAATGTTGATTATGAGATTGGTCAGAGCTTGAGTCTCTATAACTGTGCATGATTATAATTATGCTTTTGATTACTGAACGAGCATGCTAAATGCCCTATATCTGAATATTTAACATATGACATATGTATGATTGTATTACCTCATTGAGGAAGCACTGGCTTATTAGTCAGGAATTGGCATTGGTGTCAGTATTGATTATAAAGCTGTTACTTATCAGTCAAGATCAACAGTAGTACTAGCACTGGTCGTATGGCATTGACTTATGAGTCAAGGACGGTTTTGGTGTGTTTAACACAACCCGATAAAGATTAGAACTAATCGACATCAGCATTGAATGACTGATAATGAGCATTAATGCCGGACCGACCTCAAGTTCGATGAAAACTAAAAGCGCTTGTCTAGTCTAAAGGCTAGTTACTTAGAGCCAGAGTCGGAAAGGCTAAGGTGACCTACACATCACATGGCTCGGAGGGTATGGGACCTCTGAGATAGACTTATCAGTCATCTGACTGAGATAGACTTATTAATCATCTGACCGAGATAGACTTATTAGTCATCTGACTGAGATGGACTTATTAGTCATCTAACCGGGATGGACTTATTAGTCATCCATACTGAGATAGACTTATTAGCCATCTAATCGAGATAGATTTATTAGTCATCTGACTGGGATAGACTTATCAGTCATCTAATCGAGATGGACTTATCAGTCATCTGACCGGGATAGACTTATCAGTTATCTAACCGAGATGGACTTATCAGTCATCTATTTAGAGAGTGACTTATTAGTCATCTACTTCCAAGAGACTTATTAGTCATTTACCTCAGAGCGAGAGACTTATTAGTCACCTGCTCAGAGTGCAGAACTTCATATACATGTACTTGTACCTGCTTGCATGAATGAGTAGGGTTATTACCTCTGGGCATGCCTATTATGATTTAGTAACATGTTATTACTTATTCATGAGCATATTGAGTTTTCTTGTTGGGCTTCGGCTCACGGGTGCTATGTGGTGCAGGTAAAGGCAAAAGAAAGCTGGACCATCCTTGAGTTGGAGAGCTTAGGTGACGACGTGTACATATGCGGCTGCTCGACCGCCACGACCGAGGGTTGAAAGAGGAACTAGGGTTAAACCCTGTTTTGCCACTTAGATCGGCTGGTTGTAAATATTTTCTTGTAATAGACCTCTAAATTATATTTTTGGGATCCAAATGTAGACAATAAACGTTCTAATGAAACATTATATCTTAACCCAAAATTTTTAATCCCTAAACCGCTAATCATCTTTAGTTACACGATTTTGGCCAAATGACTCGATTAGCGAGTTTAGCACTGTTTATAAGGCACACCGTAACGGTCCCTAGAGTTTAGGGCGTTACAAAGACGATCACAAACCGATCCAGGTAATCTTTGAACACCCTGTTCATCAAATCCATAAATGCTCCTAGGGCATTAGTCATTCCAAATGACATCACCAAAAACTCATAATGCCCATACCTAGTGAGAAAAGTTGTCTTCGGTATATCCTCCTCCCTAATCCTTAGCTAGTGATAACTAGAACGAAGATCTATCTTTGAGAATACCGTCCTACCCTGTAATTGATCAAACAGATCATCAATCCTTGGCAGAGGGTACTTGTTCTTGATAGTCAATTTGTTCAGGTCTCTATAGTTAATGCACATCCTTAGAGAACCATCTTTCTTCTTCACGAAGAGAACTGGTGCGCCCCATGGCGAGAAACTGGGCCTGATAAAACCCAAGTCTAGTAGCTCTTGTAATTGGACCTTTAGTTCCTTCAGCTCTACTAGAGCCATCCTATAAGGTGCCCTAGACACTGGCTGTGTCCATGGCACCAATCAAATCACAAACTCTATCTCCCTTGTGGAGGTAACCATGGAAGATCTTCTAGAAACACATCCTGAAATTCACAGACTAATCCAGTCTGTCCTGGTCCCACTGGCATGGCATGAGTGGTATCTACCACATTCATGCATCACCCCTACAATAGGTCTCTGGCTCTAAGTACATATATCATTGGTATATGAGGTCCATGCACAATGCCAATGAATACAAAGGGGTCCTCACCCTCAGGCTCAAAGCTTACCATCTTCTTCTTGCAATCTATCGTTGCCCCATAGTTCTCAAGCCAGTCCATACCTAGAATTATATCAAAACCAGTCACAACCAGCTCTACCAAGTCAACTGACAACTCCCTACCATCAATTGTCACTGGTAGTGATCTAACCTATCTCTTGGAAACCACTAACTCCCAAGTAGGTAGCATAGTACCAAACCCCACAGGAAAAAAGTCACATGGTCTACACAATCCATCTATAATCCTACTAGCAACAAAAGAGTGATTAGCTCCCGAGTAACCACCGAGGGACTAGCCTCGACCTCTACTTGGATCAAGGTGAGCACCCGAGCTGGCGTCAGGTTGTCCACCTTCTTGGGCTCTTCCTTTCTAGCTTTCGGGCAATCCTTCTTCAAGTGTCCCACACTCCCGCAGATGAAGCAGGCCTTCGTCCAACATTCACTAGTATGGTGCCTCCTGCACCGAGTACACTTTAGGAATGCTTTCTAGGTCTGACCGCCACCCTAGCAGCCTATATGTATACCTCGTGGCCTCCTCTCAAGCCCTAGAGTTGAAACTATTTCTGGAGTCTTTCTCTTTTGGTAACTGGGGCCTCCATCCCTACCAAAGCCTACAAATGGAGGTCCCGGCCTCCTAGAATCCCATCTGGCTGCATTCTCACCCCAGATCTTGTTCTCTGCGCTCTCAGCTATAAGCGCCTTCTCCATAGTCTGTGCATAGGTAGTCAATCTTGACACAATAGTAATACAAACATCTGGGGCTATCATAGGCTGTAGCCCCTGGAGAAACCTCTCTCTTCTGGTCCCATCAGTGGGCACCAGATCCCCGGCAAACTTTTCCAATCTGTTGAACTTAATGGCATAATCAGTAACTATCATGTTACTTTGAAGTAACTTACTGAAATCCTTAGCCTTCACAGCTTTAACTGTGTCATTGTAGTACTTCCCATTGAACAGTGTTCTGAATTCTTCCAATTCCATAGTGTTTACTGCCCTAGTCTGGGATACCACCTCCCACCATATTTGGGCATCCTCCTGAAACATATAAGTGGCACAGACCACTCTCTCATTACCACCTACCCTCATGAAATCCAGGACTATGGTTATCATGGTCATCCACTGTTCCGCCTTCAGTGGGTCTAAGCTGCCCTAAAAACCTAGAGAGTGTTGTTTATTGAACCTCTAATACAAGGGTTCCCATCTATCTCCCCCTGCCTGGGGCTGTGCTACCGCTGGTACCCCTAGTTGTATCACTGCTGGTACTGCGGGCGGTAGGTTCTCTGCTGGAACCTAATGCTATCTAAAGTGGTGGATCTCATCCTCCTACCTCTGTAACCTGGCTTGTATATCAACAAGCAACTATTGCCAGTTCTCTGGAGCTGGCGGTGGGACCTCACCCTGGTCATTCTCTTCCTTGGGCTGTATCTTATGGCCAGCCAACCTCTCTGACCTTCAAGGAAGCACACTAAATATCCTACTCTACAGTGATCAAATCGGTCGTTAGGTAAGTAATAACTATACCTCTTGCCACCTGATGGTCCAAGATCAAACTGGCAAACAAATGCAATGCTAATAAGCATGCCCACATATAATACATTCAATCATGGTGCTAATAAGCACTTCCTGATATTCATCAACACATAACAATGCTAATAAGAAATTCTGGCATTCATAAGCAATTAACGATGCAAATAAGCATGTTCAAACATTTATACTTGTATATTAATGCTAATAAGCATGTTCTTTATCATTCATGCAACAGTTAAGGACCAGACCCTATCAGAATATCTCATGCACCCTAATTAGGCATGTAGATAAGGCATTTGTATTCTATTTAAGCAGTTAAACACATAACCACATAAATAGTTATCGAACCCTGAGTCGAGCTTGCCTTTATTGGTGAGTGTACATGCCCGGCCAGTCTTCAAGAACCCTTAAACCTTGGCAGCTATGATACCAAGTTGTAACGTTCTCTTAATCCAGGACCGTTACACTGTGTACTTTAAATAGTGTTAGACTTTCTAATCAATTTATTTGGTCATAAACGTGTAACTAAGGTTAATGTCAAGGGTTAGGTTTAAAAATTTTGGTCAAAGAAATTGTTGAGATTTCATTTAAAAGTTTAATACATACATGGGATCCCAAAATATTAAAAACAAATGTTTAAAAGGGTTTATACAAGTCAAAGGTACAATCAGCCGGCCTAAGCGGAAAAATAAGGGATACGACCCTAGTTCCTCTGAGATATCCTCAGCCGTGGTGGATGAGCAACCACATATGTACATGCCGCCATCGAAGCTCTCCAACTCATGGCTGGTCCAACTTTCCTTTTCCCTTACCTGTACCACATAGCACCCGTGAGCCAAGGCTTAGCAAGAAAACTTAAACATGTGCATTAGTAGTAAATACAGACTCCAAATACTTATCTTGCAAGCCCAGCAGTAATAACCTACTCATGCATGCGTACAATTATTACTAAATGATCATTGGATCAATCTGGGACCCGCTGCCCTGAATAGTTGACCATAGATTCAACTTGGGGCCTTATGCCATAGCTATGTGACCATAAAGGCACCTAGGGCCCTTGCCCTTAGCTCTGAGTAACTAGCCATAGAACCAACCAAGCACTTTGTTTTCCAACGACCATAGGGTCGGCCAACGTAATAGTACGTTCCTAATCGGGCCTAAGCCTTTTGACTAGTGTGCATCACGCTATTGCCGCCCTTGACTAATAAGTCAAGTCCTAAGCTAGGTATTCAGATACAGATAAGCATACTTTAGACAATACAAGTATCCATACACATTAATTATATAACACCATTAATTAAATGCAAACATAGAAATAACCATGTTCCTTAATGGGGCCAACCCCTAACTACGCCAACCATGCGAACAATCATATAACACTTAGAGAGAAACAAAGTATTCAAGTTTGTTTAATCAACAAGCACAAAATTAACTCAATCACGTTCATTCGTAGGGGCCCGAGCACTAATCATATATATCACGTATTGGGAGCAATTTTCTTACCTCAGATCTGAATGCAAAGTATAATAGGAACGACCCTCGAGCACAATCCCAGTTCCGATCCCCTAGCAATAACCTAGTCACAACCATAATATAGAATCTCGTCAATAACAAGCAAATAAAGGCTTCTGGACCAAGTCCTAGCATCCGAGACGTCGAATTCTACTAAACTGGGTAGTATATTCGACACCGAGCCCTTAGGTTTGATTTCCCATCAATAAAACCCTAGGCTGCCCAAAGCTTCCCAGGCAGGCCGCGACTTGTGCAATGTCCTCCTAATCCAGGACCGTTACATTGTGTACTTTAAATTGTGTCAGACTTGCTAATTAAGTCATTTAGTTATAAACATGTAACTAAGGTTAACGTCAAGGGTTAGGGTTAAATTTTGGTCAAAGGAACTATTGAATTTTTATTTAAAAAGTTTCATACATACATGGGATCCCAAAATATTACAAACAAACGTTTTAAAGGGTGTATATACATCAAAAGTTACAACTGGCCGACCAAAGCGATGAAATTAGGGCTACAACCCTAGTTCCTCTGAGATATCCTCATGCGTGGTGGACGAGCAGCCACATATGTACACGTCGCCACTGAAGCTCTCCAACTCATGGTTGTTCAAGCTTTCCTTTTCCCTTACCTACACCACATAGCACCCGTGAGCCAAGGCTCAACAAGAAAAATTAAGCATTTGTATGAATAGAAAATACAGATTTCCAAATACTTATCTAGTATGCCCATCAGTAATAACTTATTCACGCATGCACACAATCACAAATAAATGGTCATTGGACCATTCTAGGGTCGTTGCCTTGAACAGTTGACCATAGAGCCAACCCTGGGGCTGTATGCCCTAGCTATGTGATCATAGGATCACTTGGGGCCCACGCCCTTAGCTCTTGGTAACTAGCCATAGAGCTAACCAAATGCTTTGTTTTCCAACGACCATTGGGTCGGCCAATGTAATAGTACATTGCTGATTTGGGCGTAAGCCTTTCGACCAACGCGCAACACGCTATTGCCGCCACTGACTAATAAGTCAAGCCCTAAACCAGGTATTCAGATACATATAAAGAAAAAGATATACATAAGCATACTTCATAAAACGCAAGTATGTAGACATATTAATCATATAACATCATCAAATAATTGTAAACATAGTAATAACCATGCTCCTTAACGAGGCCAAGCCCTAGTTATGCAAACCATGCAAACAATCATATAACACTTAATTAGGTACTTAATATTCAAGTATGTTTAATCAACAAGTGAAATGATAACTTAACCATGTTTAGCCCTATTCATAATTATAATTAACTATCGAGCCAAGCCATAATCACATATATCACATATTGGGTGCAGTTTTCTTACATCATGTCCGAGTATAGCATAAAATAAGAACGAACCTCGAGCACGATCCCAGTTTTGATCCCCTAGCGATAACCTAGTCACAACCATAATATAGGATTACATCAATAACGAGGAAACAAAGGCTTACAAACCGGGTAGTAGATTTGATCTCGAGCCCTCTCGAATAAATTCTCTTCATTAAAACCCTACAGTAGCCAAAACTACTCAGGCGGGCCACGACGCGCTTCCGATGTAACGATCCAAAATTCGCTAATAAGGCTTAAGGGCCTTGATTAGTGTGCCAGGAGGGTATAAATGGGATTAGAGTGAATAGTATGTATTTGAATGTGATATTATGTGATTAATAGTGCTTAAATGATATTTTATGATAATTGATGATATTATGCGATAATATGTAATAAATATGTTGTATATGTGGGAACCACATTATTATGTGGATAACTCTGTAGCCGGCGACTCGAGGCAATCCTAGGGCTAGATAGCGGGAAAAGTCACAACAGGGCATTATAATTGACTTTGGACAAGTCAGGGGTATTTTAGGTATCGGGTAGTGATTTAGACTATCGGGTGATGGAAATAAATATATGGAGATATATTTGAGGTTAGAGAGTTTAGGCGGGAATATTGGGAAAATTTACTATTTTTCCCTCGGGGATGTCTCCGGTACCCTGAGCTTTGGGATTAGTCTAATAACCTAAGGATATACTTGGAAAGACTTAGAAAATACTAGACAGGAAGTGTAAACCGACCCTCTCAGCCTTCTCTCTCTTAAGGAAGAAGAACAACTCTGAATTTTCAAGAGAATCAAGCTGAATATTTGGGAATTGAAGGGAATAATCAAGCTGAATATTTGGGAATTGAAATGGGTTTTTGATGGGTTTCTAGCCTAGGATTCAGCTGGGTTGAGGTGTTGTAATCTTGTGGGATGTTTGTGGATAGTTGAGTTGAGGATTTGGGGTGGTTTTGAGTGAGCTTGCATGAGGTTTGAAAGTTAAAAATGGTGATTTTTCTGGGTTCGAAGGGGTCGGGCCGCGGCATGGTTCTTGGTGAGCCGTAGCCCTTGGAAGTTAAGTTATACTGAGGAAGGAGGGTGGGCCTTGGCATGGCCTAAGGAATGCCGCGACCCTTACCTGTTTTTTTGCCTTAAGAGGGCACTGTTTGGGGCCATGCCGCAGCATGGATGGCCTATGCAGGGCCCTTAAGGGTTTTCGGGATTTTGAGATTTTAGGCTTGGGAATTTAACCTAGGGTGCTCGGGATTGAATCTTTTACCATATTTGTTGAAGTTCAATGTTCTGAGGACTAGAACTTGGTTTAAAAACTCATTTAAGATTGTTAATGGTATCCTTCATCATGGTTGTGACTAGGTGCTAAGCTAGGGCTCGGGGATCGGATCGCGCTCAAGGAGTATCGCCCGTAACTAATTCATCTAGAAGCCAAAGGTAAGAAAACTACACCCAGTTGAATATATGAACGGGACTAAGGGCTCCCTGATTTATATGACTAAAAGAATGGTATTATGCCATGTAAATTGTAAACCAACGGCCTAAGTGTGCCACGGTTAACTTGTGCAATTGGCAAGGCTCGGACACTGGTATTCGAGGATAGCTTATTATGCACTGAGCTCAGTTTAAGCGGGCCGGAGTCAGTGGGTTAAACAGAGGGTGCGACCTAAGGTGTCGGCCCTAGTATTTGTGTTAATTGATTATTATATTTGGCTATGAATGTGATTAATGAGAGTGTTGAATAATCTAAGTATAGATGAAGTTATTTGTACCTTGAAGTATGCATATATGCTATGGATTGAATATTTGAACATGCTTACTAGAATATTTGCTTGATAATATTATATATGCTGTGTATGTTGTTTTCTTGTTGGGCCTTGGCTCACGGGTGCTGCGTGGTGCAGGTAAAGGCAAGGGCAAGATTGATCAACCTTGATTGGAGAGCTCTGCAGGGTGACCGTACATGTCAGGCCGCTCAGCCGCCACGGTTGAGGAGATTATAGGGACGAGAGGACCAAAACCTTGTATTTTTCCTTAGTATGGCTAATGGTTACTCTAAACTGTTGAATTTTGTAAACCAACTTTTAAACGTTGTACTTTTGGGGATCCCTTCTGTAAATTGTTTATAATCTATAAAATGTTTCTTTTGCGGCCAAAATGTCTTTTAGCCCTAGAACACTTTAGCTAATGACAGGTTTTGATTAAACGACTTGATTAGTAAGTCTCACACCTTTATAAACACACAGTGTAGCGGTCTTGGCTATCTAGGGCGTTACAACTTGGTATCAGAGTGTCCTAGGTTTAAGGGTTCCTGAAGGCAGGCTGGACATGTACATTTGCTGCTACAGACAAGCTCAAATCAGGGTTCGGTAATGTGTATATGTGTTTATATGCTTATGTGCCTGAAATAAGTATGAATGATGTTGTTTATTGGATTTATAGGAAGCATGAGATACTGATAGGGCCTGGCCCTTGAATGTTGTGTGAGAATATTGAGGCATGTTTATTAACATCGCCATGCATGTAAACGAGTATTTGGAGGAGCAATTGTATATCATGCATGTATGAATGCCTATTTTATAGTTATTGTGTAGTGAGATTGGAGGCGTGCTTATTAGCAGCCGGTGCATGCGAATGGATGCTTATATGTGGATTGTTTGTGGTTGGTTATATTCTATTGGTGGATCTTGGAGATGTTTTTACCCTGTCATCATGGTCTGACTGCCAAGTCGTTATTTGCAGATTGAGTTGGATAGCTATGCGTCCAAGAAAATCTACGCGACTACCCGGCACTAGATCTGGGGCCAGAGATGATGACCAGGGCCAGAACCCTCCGCCAGCCCCTGAGAACTGGCAGCAGTTGATGGCTGATATGCAGGCTCGACTACAGAGCCAAGACGAGCAGATCCGTATTCTGCGACAGCAGGCTCCATCAGGGAGTACTGCCCCTATTGTACCACCTGCAGTGGTACCAGTTATGCAGGCAGGGGAGGTTGGTAACAGATGGGAGCCGTTATATGAGCGGTTCAGGAAGCAGCAACCCCCAATCTTTGAGGGTGGACCGGATCCATTGAAAGCCGAGCAGTGGCTAACTATGATTACAAGAATTCTAGATTTTATGAGGATTGAGGGGCATGATAGAGTGGCCTGAACCACTTATATGTTGAGGGAGGATGCCCGTATCTGGTGGGAAGTGGCATCGCAGACTAGGGATGTGACTACATTGAGTTGGGAAGGTTTTAAAGATCTATTCAGTCAGAAATATTACAATGTTGCTGTCAGAGCAGCGAAAGTGAATGAGTTTGGGAGTCTGGTTCAGGGCAACATGACTGTTACTGAGTATGCCCTAAAGTTCAATAGACTTGCGAAGTTCGCACCAAACCTTGTGCCTACCGATGCAGCTAGGCAGGATAGATTCATTAGAGGGCTGAATGCTATGATAGCCCGAGATGTTAGAATTACAACGGTACCTGGAGGAAAAACTTATGCCCAGGCCATTGATAAGGCTCTTACCGCTGAGGAGGCGAAAAACAAGATATGGAGAGATAGTGCAGTGAGAAGGGAGGGCTGCAGGGCGGTGCCTCCATATTCTGGACCCGATAGGGGCGGAGGCCCCAGTGACTTCAAGAGGAAGACTCCTGACACTTCAACCGCTCCTGGACTTGATAAAAGGGGTCGGGGTGGCCGTCAGGGTGGTGGTGAGGCATGGAGAACCTATCCAGAGTGCTTCAGGTGTAGAAGATGCCATCTGGGCAAGTGTCGGGCCAAGGCTTGCTTCGCATGCGGTACAGTGGGGCATCTCAGAAAAGACTGCCCAACAGTGAAGAAAGGTGAAGCAGGGAAAGTGGATAGCTTGACTCTAGCTCGAGTATTCACTTTAACACAAGCTGAGGCCAAGGCTAGTCCCTCGGTAGTAACAGGTCAGCTCTCTAGCATTGGCACTCCTTTTACTGTTTTGATAGACTCTGGTGCCACACATTCATTTGTTTCTGATAAGGTGATTGATAGACTGTGTAGACCTAGTGAGTATAGTACTTCAGGGTTTGGGACCATTTTGCCTACAGGAGAACTAGTAGTATCTAGGAGATGGATAAGGGCACTGCCAGTGGTGGTTGATGGTAGGGAACTTTCGGTGGATCTGATCGAGTTAGATATGGAGGATTTTGATATGATCTTAGGGATGGACTGGTTGGTCAGGTATGGGGCTATGATTGATTGCAGGAAGAAAATGGTTACTTTTGAGCCTGAGGGCGAGGACCCTTTTGTCTTTGTGGGAGCGGTGTCTGGACCCCGCGTGCCCATGATTTCAGCATTGAGAGCCAGAGACTTGCTGCAGGGGGGATGCATAGGTTTTCTGGCCAGTGTGGTGGATACTGCTAGAGTTGTGCCAGCAGGGCCGGGAGAGACCAGGTTGGTGTATGAGTTCTTAGATGTGTTTCCTGAGGATTTGCTAGGGTTGCCGCCACGCAGGGAGATCCAATTTGAGATTGAGTTAGCACCGGGGACAGAACCAGTATCAAGGACACCATATAGGATGGCACTAGCGGAGTTGAAGGAATTAAAGATACAGTTGCAAGAACTTCTGGATTTGGGATTCATCAGGCCTAGTTATTCTCCATGGGGCACTCCAGTGTTGTTTGTTAAGAGGAAGGATGGGACCTTGAGGATATGTATAGATTATCGAGAATTGAACAAGTTGACTATCAAGAATAAGTACCCTTTACCAAGGATTGATGACTTGTTCGATCAGCTGCAGGGAAAGACGGTGTTCTTAAAGATTGATCTTCGATCTGGTTACCACCAGCTGAGGATCAAAGATGAGGATATACCAAAGATGGCCTTCTGGACACGATATGGGCATTATGAGTTCCTGGTCATGTCTTTTGGTCTGACCAATGCCCCAGCGACTTTCGTGGACTTAATGAACAGGGTGTTCAAGGACTTCTTGGATCAGTTCGTCATTATCTTCATCGATGACATTTTGGTATATTCCAGTTCAGAGGCAGAGCATGAGCAGCATCTCCGACAGGTTTTACAGAGGTTGAGGGAGCATCAGTTGTACGCCAAGTTTAAGAAGTGTGAGTTTTGGCTACCAGAGGTGACTTTCCTTAGACATATAGTTGGGGCAGAAGGGATTAAGGTGGATCCATCCAAGGTTGAAGCAGTAAGGGATTGGCCGAGGCCAAGGAACGCCTCGGAGGTGCGGAGTTTCCTTGGGTTGGCAGGTTACTACAGACAATTCGTTGAAGGGTTCTCGAAGATTTCTTCACCGATGACAGAGTTGGCAAGAAAGAATCAGAAGTTCGTCTGGTCAAAGAAGTGTGAGAACAGTTTTCAAGAGTTGAAGCGACGACTTATTTCTGCACCCGTGTTGAGTCTTCCTTCGGAGGAAGGAAAGTTTGTGGTCTATTGTGATGCATCGAGGATGGGTTTAGGTTGCGTGCTGATGCAGAATGAGAAAGTTATAGCTTATGCATCTCGGCAGCTAAAGGAGCATGAACAGTGGTATCCGACTCATGATTTGGAGTTAGCAGCAGTGGTATTCGCACTGAAGGTGTGGCGTCATTATCTGTATGGAGAGAAGTGCGAGATATACACTGATCATAAAAGTCTGAAGAGTTTTTTTACCTAGAAGGTTCTAAATATGAGACAGAGACGTTGGTTGGAGTTGGTTAAGGATTATGACTATGACATCCTTTACCACCCTAGGAAAGCCAACGTGGTGGCAGATGCGTTGAGCCGGAGGGGCCCAAGACAGTTGTATAGCTCCACCCAGATCTCGAGGGAATTAGCTGATGAGATGGTCAGGGAAAAGATAGAACTGGTGGTAGGCCAATTAGCCAATATTACCTTGCAGTCGACCCTGTTAGAGCGGGTCAAGGAGGGTCAGTTAGTGGATGCGTAGTTGCAGGAGGTTAGACAGCTTGTCTTAGCGGGGACAACTAAGAATTATTCTGTTTCTGAGACAGGTTTGCTTCGGTATCAGGGGCGGATTTGTGTTTCGGCTGATGAGGGGATCAGGCGAGAGATACTGGATGAGTCTCACACTACACCATACTCGCTTCATCCGGATACCATGAAGATGTATCAGGATCTACGAACATTATATTGGTGGCCCGGGATGAAGAAGGATGTGGTAGAGTGTGTGGCTAGATGTTTGACGTGTCAGCAGGTTAAGGATGAGCATCAGCGACCAGCGAGATTGCTTTAGCCTTTGGGTATTCCAGAGTGGAAATGAGAGGACATTACGATGGATTTCGTGGGAGGATTACCCAGGGCAGTTGGACTTCATGACTCGGTGTGGGTGATAGTGGACAGATACACCAAGTCAGCCCATTTTCTACCAGTGAGGTCGACCTATACAGTGGAACAGTATGCAGAGCTGTATGTGAGGGAGATAGTTCGTCTCCATGGGGTTCCAAAGTCTATTGTATCTGATCGAGACCCTATCTTTATCTCCAAGTTTTGGGGAGCTCTACAGAGAGCCATGGGGACTCAGTTGAAGTTTAGCACAGCTTTTCATCCTCAGACTGATGGACAGTCTGAGAGGACGATTCAGGTATTGGAGGACATGCTTAGGGCATGTGTGATTGACTTTGAGGGTTCATGGAGTAAGTACCTCCCATTGATTGAGTTCTCATAAAACAACTGCTATCAGTCCACGATCGGAGTGGCCCCTTATGAGATGTTATATGGGAGAAAATGCAGATCACCCATACATTGGGATGAGATGGGTGAGAGGAGGTACCTAGGACCGAATATGGTTCAGAGGACTAATGAGGCTAATGAGAAGATTCGAGCTAGAATGCTTGCTTCACAGAGTAGACAGAAAAGCTACGCTGATCCTAAGCGCAGGAACGTGGAGTTCCAGGTTGGGGACCACGTGTTTCTGCGAGTTTCACCATTGAGAGGGGTGAGGAGGTTTGGAGTGAAGGGCAAGATGAGCCCTCGGTTTGTTGGACCTTTTGAGATCCTAGAGAGGATTGGACAGGTGGCTTATAGACTGGCCTTGCCACCGTCGCTATCAGGAGTTCATAATGTGTTCCATGTCTCCATGTTGCGAAAGTATGTTACTGATACGACACATGTGTTGAAGTACGGGGACTTAGAGTTACATACAGACTTTTCCAATGAGGAGCGACCAGTTCAGATTTTGGATCGAAAGGACAAAGTCTTACGGAATAAGACAATTCCGTTAGTGAAAGTATTATGGAGGAATAGCAAGGTCGAAGAAGCGACCTGGGAGTTAGAGACAGCGATGCGGGATCAGTATCCCGAGCTATTTAGGTAAATTTCGAGGACGAAATTCTCTTTAGGAGGGGATAGT
Organism: Humulus lupulus; assembly: GCF_963169125.1. Taxonomy (NCBI): domain Eukaryota; kingdom Viridiplantae; phylum Streptophyta; class Magnoliopsida; order Rosales; family Cannabaceae; genus Humulus; species Humulus lupulus. The sequence goes on from NC_084798.1 coordinate 85,294,976, forward strand.
TGTAACGACCCCAAATTCGCTAATAAGGCTTAAGGGCTTTGATTAGTGTGCCGGGAGGGCATAAATGGGATTAGAGTGAATAATATTTATTTGAATGTGATATTATGTGATTAGTAGTGCTTAAATGATATTTTATGATAATTGATGATATTATGTGATAATATGTAATAAATATGTTGTCTATGTGGGAACCACATTATTATGTGGATAACTCTGTAGCTGGCGACTTGAGGCGATCCTAGGGCTAGATAGCGGGAAAAGTGACAACAGGGCATTATAATTGACTTTGGACAAGTCAGGGGTATTTTAGGTATCGAGTAGTGATTTAGACTATCGGGTGATGGAAATAAATATATGGAGATATATTTGAGGTTAGAGAGTTTAGGCGGGAATATTGGGGAAATTTACTATTTTGCCCTCAGGGATGTCTCCGGTACCCCGAGCTTTGGGATTAGTCTAATAAGCTAAGGATATACTTGGAAAGACTTAGAAAATACTAAACAGAAAGTGTAAACCGACCCTCTCAGCCTTCTCTCTCTTCTCTCTCTTAAGGAAGAAGAACAACTTTGAATTTTCAAGAGAATCAAGCTGAATATTTGGGAATTGAAGGGAATAATCTGGAGGATTAACTCAGGAACTGATCAAGGATTGAAATAGAGCCAAGGTAAGCTTTGAATTTTCATTTCTATGGTTGGGAATTTTGAGAAAATGGCTGAGTTTTTAATGGTTGTGTTTTTGGTATTCAAGGTTGGATTTGAGGCTGGAATCTTTGAAGTTAGGTCAAGGAACTCTTGGAGAAGTGATTCTGCAGCTGAGGTAAGCTTTAATCCAAGGTTTGATGGTTGAATTCTAGTATCTCCATGGCTGGTTTTGTGTTCTTGGGTTAGAAGGTTTCAATAATTGAAATGGGTTTTTGATGGGTTTCTAGCCTAGGATTAAGCTGGGTTGAGTTGTTGTAATCTTGTGGGATGTTTGTGGATAGTTGAGTTGAGGATTTGGGGTGGTTTTGAGTGAGCTTGCATGAGGTTTGAAAGTTAAAAATGGTGATTTTTCTGGGTTCGAAGGGGTCGGGCTGCGGCATGGTTCTTCGTGAGCCGCAACCCTTGGAAGTTGAGTTGTGCTGAGGAAGGAGGGCGGGCCGCGGCATCGCCTAAGGAATGCCGCGACCCTTACCTGTTTTTGTGCCTTAAGAGGTCTCTGCTTGGGGCCATGCCGCGGCATGGATGGCCTATGTCGGGGCCCTTAAGGGATTTTGGGATTTTGAGATTTTAGGCTTGGGAATTTAACCTAGGGTGCTCGGGATTGAATCTTTTACCATATTTGGTGAAGTTCAATGTTCCGAGGACTAGAACTTGGTTTAAAAACTCATTTAAGATTGTTAATGGTATCCTTCATCATGGTTGTGACTAAGTGCTAAGCTAAGGCTCAGGGATCGGATCGCGCTCAAGGAGTATCGCCCGTAACTAATTCATCTAGAAGCCAAAGGTAAGAAAACTACACCCAGTTGAATATTTGAACGGGGCTAAGGGCTCCCTGATTTATATGACTAAAAGAATGGTATTATGCCATGTAAATTGTAAACCAACGGCCTAAGTGTGCCACGGTTAACTTGTGCAATTGGCAAGGCTCGGACACTGGTATTCGAGGATAGCTTATTATGCACTGAGCTTGGTTTAAGCGGGCCAGAGTCAGTGGGTTAAACAGAGGGTGCGACCTAAGGTGTCGGCCCTAGTATTTGTGTTAATTGATTATTATATTTGGCTATGAATTTGATTAATGAGAGTGTTGAATAATCTAAGTATAGATGAAGTTATTTGCACCTTGAAGTATGCATATATGCTGTGGATTGAATATTTGAACATGCTTACTAGAATATTTGTTTGCTTATATTGTATATGCTGTGTATGTTGTTTTCTTGCTAGGCCTTGGCTCACGGGTGCTGCGTGGTGCTGGTAAAGGCAAGGGCAAGATTGATCAACCCTGATTGGAGAGCTCTGCAGGGTGACCGTACATGTCAGGCCACTCAGCTGCCACGGTTGAGGAGATTACAGGGACGAGAGGACCAAAACCTTGTATTTTGCCTTAGTATGGCTAATGGTTACTCTAAACTGTAGAATTTTGTAAACCAACTTTTAAACGTTGTACTTTTGGGGATCCCTTCTGTAAATTGTTTATAATCTATAAAATGTTTCTTTTTCGGCCAAAATTTCTTTTAGCCCTAGAACACTTTAGCTAATGACACGTTTTGATTAAACGACTTGATTAGCAAGTCTCACACCTTTATAAACACACAGTGTAGCGGTCTTGGCTATCCAGGGCGTTACATCCGAGGTCAGAGGCTCCCTGCTGCCTAGAACCTGGACACAGGTCGAGACCTGGCCTAGAGGATCGCGGTGTGCCCGTGAAGCAGAGACTCCCCCTTTGTCCTAGGTTCAGTTGGGTCGCAGCGCCTCAAGAACAAGGCTACAACCTGACCCTGCCTAGATTTCTTCTTTTTTTTTTCCAGCCAAACACTTGCCAAAACCTATCCAAATCATCCTAAAATAACAATTCAATCCGCATAACAGATTTAATATCTTCCCAGCAACAATACCCAACTAAAACTGGATGAAAAACTCATTAATCCAACATTTGAGCTACAAGCTCAAGAACACCAAAAACTCTAACAGAATTCAGTAAAAGCAGAGGTTAAAACCTTACCCCAACTGTGATTTCTGTCCCCCCTAGTTGTAGCCAATCCAATTCCCAAGTTCAAGCCTTCAATCTCCAAGTTTTCAGCCAAAAATCCTTTGGTTTCCTCAAGAAATTCACATAGAAAATGAAAGAGAATGAGGGTGAGAGAGAGGGTTAGTTGAGTGAGTTTCTACAAGTGTTTGTTGTGTTTTTGTTTTGTTTCCTTAAGGCCTAAGTTACTTAAGCTAATCCCAAGGCTCGGGGTACCAAAAATGTCCCCGAGGGAAAAATGGTCAAAAATCCCCGGTACTCCCTCCTAATCTCAGTAACTCCAAAAATATCCTTAATTATTCATTCTCATTACCCCATAACCCAATACTGAGCTAGATACCCAAAATACCCATTGACTCGCCCGAGTCGGGTATTGGGTCCTATTGTGACTTTCTCGCTAACTTGCCCTCAAGGATCGTCTCGTGCCGAGTAACTCAAATAAACCCACATAATAATGTGGTCTCTCACATATATCACATATATGCACATATATACAATTATGCCCATAACAGGGCAAATTACGAAAATTGCCCTTCTAATAAGAAACATGCCCACATGCATATTTAATATTTCTAAACATGCATAACTAGTTATATTATCATATAACTCACATAATCATACACAAATATATCATATAATAATATAATTCCATATATTGCCATCTTGGACCCCTAATCAAGACCCTAAGCCTTATTAGGTAATTTGGAACATTACAGCTTGACTATAAGGGTCGGGGCGCGCCTCTTAGAATAGAGAGCCCTTCATGCCTGGAGACAAGACACGGGCTATGAATTGCCCCTGAGGGTCATGGCGTGCCTGTGAAACAGATGCCCCACCTGGCCCTGGGTTCGCATGGGTCGCGGCGCCTCAAGAACAGGGTCGTTACCCGACCCTACGAACCCACAATTCTTCTGTTTTTCCTCATCCAAAAACCCACCAAAATCCTCCTAAATGATTCCTAGAATCATGATTCAATCCTCAGAACTATATCAACATAATACCAGCAACAAAACCCAACCTAAAACTTGACTAAAATCTCAACAAAACTCATAATCCACCAATTGGCCACAAAGCTCAAGAACACCTCAAGAACTCTAGGAAACCATAACAGAATTCAACTTAAAACAGAAACTAAAGCTTATCTTAGCTGTGTTTAATGACATCCTATGTAACGCCCCTCGATAACCAAGATTGTTACACTATGTGTTTATAAAGGTGCAAGACTTGCTAATCAAGTCATTTAGTTGAAAATGTGACGCTAAACCATTATTTAACTAGAGTTAAAAGATCTTGGTCATAAAAGATAAATTTCCATTTAAATAGGCATTTGATACATGGGATCCTAAAAAAATAGGGTTAAATAATAGTTTACAAAATTTTCAGAGGTTATAAACAACCATAAGCCATTCTAATGGCAAAATAGGCATTTTAGGGTCTCTTGTCCTTTTATCGTCCCTCGGCCATGGCGACCGAGCATCCGACTATGTACATTCTGCCCCCAGAGCTCTCCAAATCAGGGCTGGTTCAGCTTACCCTTGCCTTTACCTGCCTGTGAGCCAAGGCCCAAAAAGAAAACCATATACAGAACATAACCAATAACAGTAATCAAACCATTTATAAATCATTAATCAAATACTCAGTAGACCACATCGTTCACATAATCAGTGATATCAATCATCAAACCAACAATCTATCATCCAGATAATTAACATACCACAATCATCAGATTAACAACACTAATCATATCATCCAATATCCAGGGTCAACGCCCTTAGGCCGTACCCTCTGTTTATCCCACTGACTCCGGCTCGCTTAGGCCGAGTTCAGTGATTATATAGTTAACCTCAGCTACCAGTGGCTGAGTCGTGTCCTATGCGCCAATATTAATTTCGGCACTCTTTGGCCATTTATTTCATGTTCACATGGCATAATACCATCATACAACATTGCATACAAGTATAAGGAACTCTTAGTCCCAACATAGCCACACAATCAGGTGCAGTTTTCTTACCTTTGATTTCAAGCGGAGAAGGGGAACTGACCAAGCACGGTCCCTAGCCTTCAGCCTTGGCGACAAACCTAGTCACAAGAGTCATTGATATCTATCAACTTCCAATAAAAAATTAAAATACCTAGGAAACAAAGCTGGTCTCTGGACGTCAATTTCTACTAATCGGGTAGTAGAAATTATCCCGAGCCCCTAGGTTCGAACCCTCAAGCCCTAACAACACTAAGAACCCCTCTAAGCTTAAAATTCCCAGGTGGGTCGTGACTTGGCTCAGCAAGTTACGACTTGCCCCAAGTCAGAGAGCAAGCTCTCATGCCAAAGGGGAGGCGGGTTGCGACTTGGCCAAGCAATTCACGGCGTACCCCCAATTCAGAGAGTAGGCTAGGCCAGAAGGGCCACACGTGCCGCGATGCCCCCAGGCTGGGTCGCGATGCGCTCTGAAAACCAAGGGAAAACCTGGGTTTTCTCCTCCTTCTCCCAGCCAAGAACATTCAACCAAGCCCATAATTTTCCCCCATTTATCCCATCAATTCAACACCAATCAAGTTACAAATTAAGACCCATATCAACCTATTTCTTTTATCTAATACTCTCAATAACTAACACAGAAACCATACCTCCATTCAGACATAGTAATCAAGCAAAACCCACTGAAATTCCTATCCAGTACTCAATCTAACACCACACTCATGCATACCTCAATCCTCACACTTAAACTCAGCAAACCAAAGATTTCAGTCAGTATTTTACCTTTTATTGCAGCCCTTATTCCCCAGCAACAACTCAGTATAATCCCAGCTTTAAACCTTCAAGCTTTTCCAATAATTCAAGCCTTCATTCCCTTCAATTTCCTTCCACTACCTCAAGGATTTTCAGCTCACTTCCAAGAGAGAGAAGGGAAAAAAATCGTTAGAGAAAGAGAGAGACTTTCTGTTCTTTAATATTTCCACTACCTTCTGTGATGTTCTAACTAAAGAAAAATCTGATTATATCCTTACTAAAAAAGGCCATTTTACCCCTCCCAACAAAACTAACCTTTAACTTAATCTAGGGGTATATTAGTCATTTGTTCCCAATTCCCACTAATTCCTCAAATGTTTGTAATATTTACCACTTAAGTCCCATCATCCTATTAATCACCAATTATTTACCCAAAGTCTAATAGTCTCCAATATATGTCCTAAATTCCCAAAAATACCCCCAGGCTCCCCCGAGCTGGGTATAAATGCCCGCCGTGACTATTTCGCCAAACCGCTCACCAGGATCGTCTCGAGCCATATGCTACAAATATATCCTCATAATAATGTGGTCTCAACAATTACCACAAATAATCACATTTATGCCCTCAATGGGCCAAAGATTACAAATATGCCCCTATAAGCTAAACAGGGCCCACATGCATATTAATACTCATAAACATGCATTTCACATATCCATAGAATCATATAAGCATGTTTATCACATAATCATGCATTAAATCATTCAAATCACACATAAACCAATTATGCCCTCCCAGCACACTAATCAAGGCCCTTAAGCCTTATTAGTAATTTTGGTTCATTACATCCTAGCTGCAACAAATCCAAGTTCTAATGTTCAAGTGTTCTATTTTGCGTGGTTTACTTATGGTTAAAGTAACCTTAAGCAAATCCCGAGGGCTCGGGGTACCAAAAATGTCCCCGATAGCAAAATGGTCAAAATCCCCGATATCCCCTTACATTCTCCCTAACTCCAAATATATCCTCGAATATTTATTCCTGTTACCCAATAACACAGTAATGTACTAGATACCCAAAATACCCCTTGACTCACCATGAGTCGAGTATTGGATCCTGTTGTGACTTTCCAGATAACTTGCTCCCAAGGATCGTCTCATGTCGAGTAACCCAAATAAATCCACATAATAATATGGTCTCTCACATATATCACATATATGCACATTTATACAATTATGCTCATAACTGGCCAAATTATGAAAATTTCCCTTCTAATAAGAAATGGGTCCACATGCATATTTAATACACCAAAACATGCATATCTAGTAATATTATAATATAACTCGCATAATCATATAATTACACACAAATATACCACATAAGCACATAATTACCATAAATTTCCATCCTGACCCCCTAATCAAGGCCCTAAGCCTTATTAGGTAATTTGGGACGTTAAAGGGGGATTTCGTTAGGATGGTTTTACATTAGTTTTAGAGAGTAATTTAAGATGTTAGTTGACTATTTTTACTTTAGTTTGTGCAGATTTACGCATGTTTTCTTCTTATTTTAGATTTTAACGGTTAAGTACATGATATGGAATGAAATGAAAAAACATGTTAAACAATATGAGTATGATGAATTTATCATTGAGTGTGGAGTTTTAAGACATTATAAGTGGAAGATATTATGTAGAAGATGCTCAATACGCGTCGTCTAAGCCTGGTAACGCAAGTCTGAAACTTGAAGCTAAATTTCGACCATTATTTCTTCACTTCTAGAAAAGTGTATATAAATAGAAGTGTTAGATCTTTCTCTTAGTTTTCCATAACTTTTTAAACATCAAATTCTGAGCTATATTGAGAGATTTATGATAAAAATACTATCGATAGTCGCTGCAGAGTTCTTACGAGGTTAAGGTTTCATCCACTTCTATTGCGCCCAAACATTAGTGCGACCGCGCCCGTCGCCAACAGAGGAAAAAATTGTGTTTTTGAAGGGTATTTATGGTATTTCATCACTCAAATGTTGGGGCACTATAAATAAATCTTATTGAAATGTTTTACTTTAGTTTTAAGAGACATAGAACCCTAGAGACTTATTGGAGGTAAAGGAGAACATGAGAAGATCTAACATTTATCTGATATCTTATATTCTTTCTCTTACTCTTTTCTTATGGAATCAAATATGTTGTTAATGGTTTCCTTTTTAAATATAAACGAAATTTATTTTCTAGGGGTTTAATGTAGTCTCTTGGTATTCTATTATTAGTTAATACAATTTTCATGATATTTTTCTATTTATTGTGATTTATTCAATTTATATCTAATGCTTATAGTTGATTGGCCATCTGTTGCATGATTTATCATTTTAATTTGAAATTTCAGAAGTGAGAATTAATTTTGTTGTAGTTGAATAGACATAAATTGCATATTGGATGAGAATACCTGTATGGTTTATTTAGTTTTTAGGGTTTCTGTTCTTAATGCTTGCTATATGTTAGAATTTATCACATAGGTGTAGAAAACTCATTTATAGGTAGAGATTCATATGTTTTACAAAGAACAGGAATTGATGTAGTAAATCCACTATCACGATTGGAAGAAGAATAGTTAAAAATTGAATTAACGACATAATAGGGGGATAGATGGTGAAATTAACCTAGACTACTTCTATTGAATTAATTTGTGTTATTAAAATTTGAATTAACAACATAATAGGGGGATAGATGGTGAAATTAACCTAGACTATTTCCATTGAATTAATTTGTGTTAATTGTTTTCTTAGTTCATTTAAATTGTTACTTTAATCAATTTTACTTTTGTTTCCTCAAATTCTATATTTTATAATCGTAATAGAAATAGTTATTAATAATTGGTAATTAATAGTTGGTCTTTGTGGGATCGAACTCTACTTTCATTATTATTACCTGTTTGCGATTTCGTGTACTTGTGTACATATTTTCTACAACATCGATACTAGTTGGGATTGACAAATCTGCTCCATCTCTGCCTAATAAAAACAAAATTTGCATAGCCAAAAATAATTGTAAGTTAATATATATATATATATATATATCAATATAATAATGAGCTTATAAAAATAAATTTTCATATTTATATATAAATTACAAGTTATAAATATAAAAAAAACAATTGGGATAATGGAAACTTATGTATGTCGCACCAGCATATTCATTTCTGCATACTTTTTTTTTTGTGATGGGGTTTTTCAAAAGTGTTTACGTCACTTGGAAGCTCGCTAACTTTTGGAATAGGCTAGTAAATATTTTTATTTTAATAAGTTTAGTTAGTATAATATATTTTTACGTAATTTTTTATATATTGTTTAAATGATATAATAATGTACGTGATCATGAATGTGAGACACAATTTATTTGGCTCCCCATCATCCAGGAAGTTGCATTTTTGAATGATTCGTCAAATTTTGAGTTGCAAATGCCTTTAAAGAGCATCACAACTAAATCAGAATATTAATGTTAATGCTTTTAACTCTATGTAAATAATTAATTGAGTTCATATGTTATGTTCCTCAGAATTCAAGTAGTAAACCAGAAAAGCCTAATCTTCTAGGTTAAACCTGTGTAAGGTCTTACATTTTCTTGTTCAAGGAAAAACTCTTCAGTAGTATCTTCTTAGTAGACTTTCATATCATGTCTCCAATCATGGAGTCCCTTCATCATCAGTTACTCAATTCGATCCATGATCCCAGTATTGTCGTATCCCAGTATTGTCGTATGGATACATAAATTTCGTCTATAATTATTTTAACTATTAAATATTTTTAATATAGTAAGATTATTTGAAATTATAAATAATTCAAATGTAATAAATTACTTACATCGGCACATCTTTTCACTTAAGAAAACTTGGAGATATGACTTTTCTAAAAAAAATGGCACACATTATTAAACATCTTACAATGTTTTCCAATAGACTTGCAAGTGGTCGGGTTAAACAAAATAGTCGACCTTGAAAGCTTCAACTGCCTTATTTCATCTTCAACTATCTTCCCATTGAAGACTTATTTGACTGTCCTCTTGCTCACACCACTAGTACTTGTTGCAGAGTTTGGAGCAGACATACTACATCGACAATATAAATGAAATTAAAAAATATTTGTACAACAAATAATTAATAAAAAATAATTATTGTAACGACTCAAAAACACCAACACAAAAACATTACATATTATAAACAAGTTTCATTAAATATAAAGTCTCAAAAATCCATATAAAAAACTTTTAAAAGAGATGTGTGCACACACTAAATATATTTACAATCATTCCTTAAAGTTTGGAAGTGGTCTAAAAGAGTTTTAAATTTAAAATAAAAAGTAATTCAAAATGACAGCTATTCCTAAGGTCAGGCCACATGTACATCCTGCAAGGAGATTCTAGCTCTCACTGTCCCAATTTTTCCTTGCACTTACCTACACATGAAACAACTAGGTAAGCGATAACGCTTAATAAGATCAATCTTACATGATTAAAGTAGTACAGAAAGCAAAAGGTCAATGACCAAGTTATTGATCGAGAATCAGATAACTAACTAGTCTGAGGTTTCCAAAAAAATCTGGGCCCTAAAACACAATTATAGAACACCTAAGCTTTTGGCAACATCAAAACTAACCCAGAAAACAGAAATAAAAATAGTTACAAAACTACGGAAAGCTAGTCCACCGAATAGATACAGAATAATATTTCTAACCCTAGAAACCAACATGGGTGTTTCCAAATATGTCCCCAATAACATACATATAAAGCCATAGTAGAGACCTAAGTCTCAGCACTAGTATCCCAACCATAAATCCTTCTTGAGGGTAACCAATTGGTTATTGAGGGCATTAATACTATTACAGGGTAGGTGAAATCACACTTTCTCATCAACACACCTAGGTTTTACCAACGTACTTATCTCCTGGCCAAATGTCACGGACTTGAACCAGACCATATAATAATTGTCACAGACTTGAACCAGACTGTATAATTATTACAAACTTGAACCAGATAGAATAATAATTTTCACGGACTTGAACCAAATCGTATAATCGTCATGGGCTTCAGCCGGACCATATAATAATTGTCACGGACTTGAATTAGACTGTATAATTGTCACGGACTTGAATTAGACCGTATAATTGTCACGGCTTGAACCAGACTGCTGTGAAAAATAATATATATATATATGTGTGTGTGTGTGTGTGTTTGCAAGTGCACAAGTAAAACAAGTAATAAAGTGGTCAAGAGACCGATAACTTCCTACAAGGATTAAAACCAATTAAATAAACTAAATACAGTGAATTATAATTCCTAATTTTATCTAAGCGATAAATTTAAAATGTTGGAATAAAATAGAAAGAAAAAAAATATGAATTTCAAAAGTAAATTAAAATTAGTTTTGAAAAACACAAGATATTGACAAATGTTTTATCTTCATACCCTCTCTCGAGTATCACATAAAGAATGTGTAAGTGATACCTAGTCGTTATCTCTATACGACCATTTATCCATAACTTCATTATGTTCCACTCTAGAAACAATTCTAAATATTCAACCTCACAATTTCACAATATAGAACTATTTCGGCTACCTAGATCCATACTTATCTGTCGACCTCATATAACCTAAGATGTTCTACCTACTGCCAATTTTTTTAAATGTTCCCCTCTCGAGTAATAATTTACACAATTTAAATAAAGCCCTAATTACAATCATATAATGCATCACATTATATAAATCATGAATATAACATCAATGAATCAAAGTAGAACACAAGAGCAATATTGGACTAAAATAAATTTTTCATTAAATCATAAAACTAGAATGAAAATAAGAGATCCATCTGCACCCTAACAAATAAGAAAACCAGCAACTCATGATATGGTTCATAATCTCAAAATATTATCAATACTCTAAGAAAAACAAAAAGATGAAAAATGATAAAAAAAAACTCTTGATTTTTGCTCTCTAGTTGCCTCCAATGTATTTCTCCACTTTAAATTGTGTTTCTTTTCCTTTATATAGTCTTTTGGGCATGCCCTAGCTTCTAGAACTATCCTTGACCGACTATGATAGAATTTGAGTGAAAATATGTGCAAAAATAAAAAATCCTGACTTTTGTGGTGCAAGTGGCCATGCATCGCCCGATTCCCATTTTTTCTTCCTCACTCAACACTGCTCATTAAAATATATGCATAACGTTTTCATCCAAACTTCAAATGAGATGATTCAAAAAGCTATAGAAAGTTGAGAAAAATATTTACAACTTCTATTTCAATGAGTTTTTCAAGAATATAAATGAATAATGGTCAAAATTTGGCTTGAAGTTCCAAGTTGCGACAAAATTATCTATAAAGCTTATTCCTGCACACTTTAACATAACACATCAAATCCACATAAAAACTTGAAGTAAGCATAACAAAATCAAGATAATAGAGACATAAATAAGTGCATAAAATACACACTCATCTCGGACTGTAAAATATTTCAAGTGGAGCTTAAGCACCCCCTAGTCATTGTCTCTAAATGAGCCTCATATCTATAGCGTCTCAAATTTGCTAATAAGGCTTATGGCCTTGATTAGCATGCTAGGAGGGAAATATTTGATTTAATTATGCTAATATGTGAATTAAATGATTATGTGATTAGAAAGGCATGTTTAGGTGAATTAAATATGCATGTGGGCCCCATCTGGTTATTAGGGGCATATTCGTAATTTTAGCCTGTTGAGGGTATCAATGTGACATATGTGTATATTATGATTGATACCATGAGTGAGTGGCGATATATTTGTGATACACATTCTGAGACAGTCATAGGAAGCAGTTTAGCTAAATAGTCACAACGAGGTCCCTAGGAGCCTAGGGGTATTTTGGGAATACAGTATATGTGTTGGGAATTACCTGGTAACGGGTAGTAATTTAGCAATTATTTGGACATGTCGAGATTAAGTTGAAATTTATAGGAACACTCGAGGAATTATTGGGAGATGGAAAATGACGGGATTACCCTTGGAGGCATTAAAGGATTTAGAATGGACTTAAGGGTATTTTGGACTTTTTGGAAAAGGGATAAACATGACTTAGGATGCTAAGACTCTAGAATGAGTTAGAAGGAAACAAAAGGAAATCCCCTACTCTGTCTCTCTCATACTCGACTCACTCCCTCTCTCTTTGGGTGCTTGGAGTTTGTTGAAGAAACTTGAAGATTCAAGGCTAGAATTTGTAAGGATTGAAGCTTGAAGACTTGGGGAATTAGCTCAGGTCGGATTTATAACAGAGGTAAGAAATTTGGTACCGAACTGTTTGAGTTTTTGCTGTAATTTTTGGTATAATTGCTTAGGTTCAGGTCTAGTTGATTTTGGGTGCTTGATAAGATTATGGAAGTGTTTCTGGTTTTTTATGGTACCTAGGCTGGATGGATAGGGAATCTAAGCTATATTCTTGGTTTAATTGGTGTTTGGGGTGGGAATTAGGGGTTTAGGATCGAGGAAAAACACGGAAAAGAGGTTGAATTTTTGGGTTTGGGGGCTCGAGCCACGGACCTGTTCTTCAGGCCCAGCGGCCCCTGTCCTTGAAGAGGCTGGAGAAGCCTCTGAGTTGCCTAGGCGCGTCGTAGCCCGTGTCCTTCAGCAGGGAGGGCTTTGCCGTCTAACTAGTAGTGGGCCACGACCCTAAATGGAAAGAAAGGGGAAATGGAGGATTTTAGATCGGGAACTCGAATGTTAAGGCTTGGGAAGGGTTCCACTACCTGGTTTAGTAGAATCCAAGGTCCCGGAGGATAGATTAATATTCCAAAGTTATATATTTATTTAGGACTTGTTGAATGGTTATTATGAATGAGTTGTGACTAGGTTTTCAACGAGGCTCGGATTAGGGGACTCTGCTTGGGATCGCATTGGCTTATCAGCTCGGGACACAGGTAAGAAAACTGTTGTATCCGTAGAGCAGGGCATGGCCCTATTGTTTGTGTTACAGGGTGCGACCCTAATGTTTATGTTTAATTATGTGTTTAAATATCTGTGAATGTTATGTATGTTTATGAATGAATGGCAAGGGCCGAGAACGACGAAGGCTGAGAACGACAAGGGCCGGGAACGACGAAGGTCGAGAATGGCAAGAAGCCGGGTTTGACGTTGAGCACACTGAGTGCAGGCCGCTAGGGCGAGACCCTCCTAGGGTGCTATATCCACCTGCTCGGTGAAGACTGCGAACCCAGGGCACGGTAAAATGCTTGGGATGATGTGGGACACTATGTGTTTAGCCCGTTGGCTGTTTTGTTGTATACTGTGGATTTTTATGTTATATGTTATGTGTTGAGTTTTCTTGCTGGGCTTCGGCTCACGGGTTCTCTATGGTGCAGGTAAGGGCAAAGGGAAGGTCGACCAACCATGAGTACGGAGAACGTGGAGAGATGAGTATATGTTCGACCTACCTAGCTGCCACGACTAGGGTTATTTTGGGAAAAGTCATGTGTTGGTTTGTTTTGTCGCTTAGGTCGACCGTATGTATATTTTGAGTTGTAATACATTTTATAAACAATATTTTTATTGGGATCCCAACTATATAACTTTTTTTGATTTCAATGAATGTCCAAATTTTTAAAATTATTGTCATTAAATGAGTTTTACTTCAGTTTAGTCACACTTTTAACCTAAAACCCCGATTAGCGAGCTAATGACACATTTTTAACTCACGTTGTAACGACTCTAAGGAAGTAGGGCGTTACACTATCATTGGTGTAAAAATTCTATTTCTTGCAACAATACACTAGTTAATTTCATGTTGTAGCCACGTAAATCAAAGATTGACTTACTAGTCGTCCTTGGTTGCATCCAGGAAAAATCTTTTCCACGGATAGTTACGTCCCCTTTATCCAGTACTGTAGTTAGCATACAATACACTCGGATTAATTATGGCAGTAGATTCAACTACTTTGTGCATTAAGGTCATTGTAGAATACCTAGTACGGGTATAAAAGTCCTTATTCGATTTAAACCATAAAACAATATTCTAAGTTCTCAGAAAAATTCCAATCCTAGGCCCAGTTATTAAAAATTGGCCTTATAGTATAGGGATATTGGTGGCAAAAGCACTCAATCTTTTTAAAAGCTTGTGATTTAGTATCCAATATTTTTTTTTTTTGTGGGAAAAGTACCCAATATCGGGTTCCATTAGTCTCCATCAGTACCCACCCTAAGATCAGTTGAAAGTTGATTTGGTGGACATGTGGCATATTATGAATGGCCAAATCCATAATTTTTATAAAATATTATTTAAATTAATTTTAAAATAAAAACAAATTAATTAAAATATACTTAAAATTTTAAAAATGACAATGAAAAATAATTTAATCATTAAAAAAACATAAAAAATTTAATTTAAAAACATAACTTTATAAATTTTAAATTAATTGAAAAACAACACATTTATGAAAACCCTAAAACCTAAATCATCAACAAGATTTTCTTCTTCTTCCTCCTCTATACGATGGTCTAGGCTGGGGTAGGGGCGGCGCAACTTCGAGCGGGGGCAGGGGCTCTCCACGCCACTGTCAACGAGCTGGGGTAGGGGCTCTCGACGATGCTTCCTCTCAAGGTGGACTGGGCATAGGTGATAACTGTGGACTGGGCAGAGGCGGGGTCTCCATGGACGGGACTACTCTCATGGATCGCCTGGTTTTGGACTGATGCGATGGCAGCCATGGAGGAAGACGAGATGGGGATCGGGATGAGGGAGACCAATGTGTGAGGTCTGGGTTTTTTTCTTTGTTTTTTTTTTTGTATTTTTTCTGCTTGACTTTTGTTAATTTCTGAAATGGGTGGGGGATATTTCTTTGTGTTGATGAAATTTTTGTTAAAATGGTGACAGAATTATTGATGAATCTGAGTTAGTTTGTATTCTTTTAGTGTTCTTCATTTTACTAAATGTGGTAATGAGAAAAGGAAGTTAAAAAAATGAAGTTTGGATTAATGAAAATGTTCAGATTTTGATTTGTGTTCCTCATAGTGTTTTTAATTTTTTATTTGTTTCAATCCATCTATTTGTCAAAATGTTAAAGATTTTTTTACAATATAATATATTCATATTTGAAAAATTATTAATTATTTATGTTCATATAACAACTTAATTTTAAAATTATTTTATATGATTATTTTAACATTTAAAATATATTTTTTCTATTTTAAATTAATTTAAAATATTTTTTTACAAAAATTATGGATTGGACCATTCATAATTTGTCACGTGTCCACCAAGTCAACTTTCAGTAGATATGTTAAGGTGGGTACTGACGAAGAACAACAGAACCTGACAATATATACTTTTCTCACAAAAAATATTTGGTATTTTTAAAAATATTGGGTAACTTTGCCACCAATATCCCTCGAGTGTATTTTCTCAACTCGTTCCAACTATTGAACCTAGCTAGATTAAATATTTTGGAAACATGTTACCTTTACAAAATTATTCTTTTAATTTGTAACCCTTTAAGAAATAAGTTAATTTTATTTGATTGTGAAAATATTTACAAAGATGATTCTATAAATCAATATGTTTTTAAAAGTATAAGAGAAGATTTAATTTGATTAAAAAGTAATTATCTTTAATTTCTTTAAATATAGGGCTTTTGACCCTTTTTATTTATTTTTTATATAAAAATCATTAATTTGTAAACATATTATTTCTTACATTCAAATTAACCCTAATAATTATTTTGTGCACAAAATCTAAGTACATAATTATTAAAAACAAAAGTAAACCAAAATCTAACATTTTGTAGAAAATCCCAATTTTTTTCTAAGTGTCAAAACTATTTTTTTTTTTATAATTTCCTAACTTTGGGAGGTTATATCTCAAAGATCTTATCACTAAAAATTCCAAACTTTTCTTGAATCAAACTTGGCTATACTAAGAAGTCCCTTGTTCATTTTTATACAAAAATACACGTTTTACTTAATGAAAACTATTTTCAAAAAGTGTTGAATGAAACGGCCTAGTTTAAAATCATGACTTTTCTTAAATTTTGGTAAAGCATAAAATCTAATTAGCTTATTATTTTAGGCTCATTTTTCTTAGATCTATATTAGGATATGTTAAAATGTCCGTTAGAAAAAATTAGGTCAAAAATATAATTTTTACTTTGACAAAAACGTTCACAAAAGTGGCTGCCCGGAGATCATTATTTTCAAAACCCTTAATTTTTCTAAACTTTGGAAAAATAAAGCTGTATCATTTTCATTATTTTTCCATGACACTTAACCAATTTTATTACCAATATATCAAGAGTGTTCAGTTCAAAATTCAGCCAAAAATACTTTATTTTTCTTATAGAACTCGTTGTCCAAAGTTGGTTTCATGCACAATTTTTAAAATTATTTTCACATATTACACAATATTTTTTCAAAAGTCATAGCTTACTCAATATTACACCGTTTTGGACATTTTTATAAACTATGAGCATCTACTCTTCCTAAAAAGCACAATAGAAATAAGAAAATTAATAAAAAGTATATATGGAGTTTGCTTGACCGTTTGGAAGTCAAGATCAAAACATTTATTGCATAAAATCATAGAAACCTATAAAGGAATATTGGGTTCCTCTTCTAACCATTCAACAAAATATGCATGCATACATGATCAGCCATTAAATATACCAAGAATGAATTTAAACTATAAAATTTACACATGCAACTCAACTACACAATAATTAACAAAAAACTACGAGTATGACTATTTATACCTCTTGTAGTTCTAAGATGTAGTGGTTTGGCTCTAGCTCTTCAAACTCACTTGTTCTAGCTTGCAACCTTCACACACACTCCCAAACATATCCCATAATCAGCCATGAAATAAAAAAATATAGAAAGGAAATTAAGAGCAAGAGTGTGAAAGCTTAAGCTTTTGAGTTCTAATGTACTTTCTTAAGAGAGATGAAGGAGGTGTAAATTTGTGTGGGCTGAGAAGTGTTTGATAGAAAATATATTCTAGAGAGAGAGGGAGTGAAGATTTCAGCCAAGCTAGAGAGGAGGAGATAATGATTTTGAGAGAGAAAATGAAGAGCACAAAATGAGAAGAACTTTTGCCTAAGTTTTAGGCTTAAATACCTGTGCCTAAAGAATCTACAAAATGACCATAATATTTCTCTATATGGCTGTCTACTTAAGCTTAATTAACCCCTAATTTATTTATAATTTTTACTTAATTACATGCTTAATTATTTGCCCCAAAATAATTACCCAAGTGGTAATTTTTTCTAAATTTTTCTTACCTTACCAAATTAAATTGTTTACTTAGGGTAATTAAATTAAAGGTATCTTTCCATTTAATTTAAGTGACCACACTCCTATATTTTATAGCTTATAGAATTAATTTTCCAAAATTTCTATTTTTTTGCTATATAAGCATTTTTCACAAAAATGCACTTCTAAAATTAATTTTAGAAAAAAATTACTTTCTTGACCTTAAAATAAAACAAATCAACCAATTGGATGCCCATTATTAATTTTCCATAATTATTCAATTCAAATATCATTTTATTCGAGAATTTACGCGGTTAGGGTTTGCATTTCGGTCTGAGACCAAAATTCTTGGTTTGAACAAAACCACACATTTTACACATTACCTACCACTAACAACATGAAATTTGCTTCTCAAGCATATATTATTGATCCAAATAATATTCAATACACAATTCTATTGGAAAAACAATCAGAGTGCATAACGAAATTGGCATGGTGGGCCTAGTGTATAAACACCGAACAATTTTCATCTCTCATATAAACAATGTATATGTTCAAGAAAACACTAAAAAAGAAACATTATTATGCAATATCATTAATCATGCAACATATATATATATATATAAATATACACATACTTATAAATATATATCATATACACATTTATACAAATATTCAAAAACAGAAACATTTACCTCTTGAAGCCTATCAAGTGTCGTTGAGTCTTTTCGTATATATATCTATCTTCCTATCCAACAATTTGAGTATTCAAACTACGATCTTCCAGAGTGTTCTCTATACCTCAACATGTGTGTGGGCACATAGAGAACACGAGTTTGTAATTTAGAAATCACAAGTATATCTCAACACATGAAAACTTTGATTATGGCTTGAGAAATGTTAGAATAAAAGAAGAAGATGACAATTTCTTATCTAACAAATTCTTAAACTTTTTCTGAATGACCACTGACTTATTTTTCTTCTTATTATTCTATATTACATATATAGTGATTATGTATTACCTTATTATTCCTAATAATAATAGTAATATCATAATGATGATAGGAATTGATTTAGGTAAATATCTAACTTACCAAATTTGAAAATATCTATTTTCAAATTATTAATTAAATGAATAAAAAAATAAAAAATATTAATACATTATCAGTATATTGCTACACACATGGCACAATCCCTGGATTGTGTCATGCGTGAATAGCAGTATTCCCTTTTCAGGGATGTTGCATTTTTCTTTTATTTATTTATTTAATTAAAATCAATCCTTTCACAAAATATGGTATTATCTTTTTAAGGAAAAAATTACAACCATATTTCAAAATTCAAAATTCAAATTGATGATCATCATTTTTTAAAATTCAATAAATCAAAAACTATTTTGAATCGCTAATTTTATTTTCTCCCACTCAAATAAAATATTTAATTTCAAAATTTAATTTATTTATATATATTTCGAAATTATATATTTAAATTAATAAACATATTTTAAAAAATGTAATAATTAATTCTAAAATAATTATTCAACCTCAAGTATCATATAATTGTATATTTGACCCGAAGAATAAAATTCTTCTTAAAATTTTCAAATTACAGATTTACCCTTGTATCAACTCTTACCTTGATATGGTGTTGATAGAAGCACCCTGGGGACCTATGGACCTATAATATCAAGCTCCAATAAATATTAGATTATTAATCAATGCTCTTTGATTAAATAACTATATTTATTAATCTCATGATTACTCCACTATAAATATGACATTGAACTCTTGATAATTATAGACATATATTTATAGAGTACTTTATTAATGAATAAAGTGTCAATTGATATAATCATTACATACAACATTAATCCTCATAATTAAAAGGGAATAAAATTATCATTTTAACTATATCTTGTTCCCAGAGTACCATTGACTTTACTAGTGAAGGTTATGTCACAACAAGTTTGCGACGTGAGCGCTCCTAATCTTTTCAGTTCAAAAAGTCAATCCAATAGGTAACCATTATTCAATCTATAAGAAGGTATAAATTCCATATCTGTTAAACTATGTCCCCAGACATATATCATTGAGTCCCCAAAACAGTTATTCTTAGCCTGATCATTCTGACAAACCTTAACGCATGAATCAAAGAATCGAATGACATATATAGGAGTTCATAGTAACCTCAGGATTAAGATCATCTTGTATATGATCATCGTTTGATGTGTTTGATTAATACTATGAAATATTGTTTAAACAAGTATTAACAAATCACATCATGTCCAGTTCTATATATCAATATATATAAAGTACATTTACTAAAGTGTCCTACTACACTAGTGACTCGGATCTTGGTCACTTGTATTCATAATACTAGCGAACCATACTAGCAGTAATTAATCTAAAGATTCCACAACTTTATCTTACTGCCAACTCTTTCAAGTTTATTATCTTAATCTTGATCATCTCATACCAATATGAGATTAAAACCACAAAGATAAATTTTTTAATTTTATGATATTTGCTTAATATTAATCACATAATATCATAAATATTCTATATATATAATAATTCAATTAAATTATTTATTTCATTTAAAATATTTGTCAACTACAATTGCTTTAAGGGCACTATTCTTAAAAAATTCATCATACCGACATGGTTACTAGTAGGCTCTCCAAAAGCAGGGCATTACAATTATAACTAAAGTAATTAATAATCAAATTTAATTAAATAGGAAAAAAATTACAATAACCATTCATTTTACAAATCATCATCATCATCATCATTCAAAATACAATTTCATCTCTATCACTATCACTTTCTACATCTACATTCTCTTTAACATCATCCTCATATTCCCTTAGACTTTCACCTTTGAAGTCATCTTCATCAACCATAAAGTCATCCAAATTTTCATTTTGATTTGTCAGAAATACATCATTGATGTTATGTACGTCAACTAGGTCGACATCATCACAAATATGGTCAATGTTGTCTACTTATGGAAGCTCTACAACCAACTAAATTCGTGAAGAGTTATTTCCTTGGAGTATTCAAATATCATCATCAACCTCATTTGGAAAATCCCAAACATTTCGGGGGAAGTAAGTATTTATGAGTTGCTAATCATCGCCGTTTTTTTTATATCCTTGATGTAGAAGATAACCTTAGCTTTAGATGCAAGTATGAATGGTTCATGTTGGTACCACTCAGTTCATACACAAACACTAATAAAAAAATAGGATAACTGTCAGTCCTACCATGGCTAGCATCTATGCCGAACCACTTTCACTTTAAAAGTAACACATTACAATCATTCAAATAAATTAGGTTGATAACTTCTCATAGTACTGCATAAAAATTGATACCATCTTCACCAGGAACCATAATACCTGTAAGAACGCCCTTATCTATTACTTTATACAAATGTCGCTCAACTCATATTTATTAGAAAAAAACCATTCTAGAGAAAAGGTTCAGTGGGGCCATGATGAAACATGCAATTTGGGCCCAATAGTTTGAAATAAAAATGTTGTGTCTTTATGCATTCTTTGAAAATAAAATAAAAATATTAAGTCCTAATGACGTAATTAAAAACATAAACCATAACATAAGTTCTTAATTATTCTTGGCACTCATCTTGATTGTTAATCGCTCATAAGACACCCCGCGTTATACATGCCTAGACATCAGAACTTCCCACATCACTGTGCGTGCCAAGGAGAAGTCCTATTGCCTACTTGAAAGGGGGAAAGTAAGGGGGTGAACTAAAAGCCCAGAAAGGAAGTACAAACAAATACAACAATATTCGAGAAAACACAAGGAAAACTATATACATATCATAAACTCATGGCAAGTCATATCGTAACCATATCATATTCATTCATATTCATATCAAATTCATACTCATATTCATAATCATAATCATAATCATACGTCATGTGATCATGGCACCCCTATTATCCACGTAACATCATGAGGTAACCAGTAAAAGCATAAGCCGGTAAGACCTCCTCTATGCAGTCGACCACCAACAAGAGCTCTCAAGTTCTTCATATTTTTATTTAAAGTCCCTTGTTTTTAAAACCCTTGTTGGTAATTGTGCCCTTAAGCTATTGTAGTTGACAATAGTATTAATGAAATAAATGAATGAATTGACTTATTGTATATATGTAGCTTATAGCCTATATTATTGTTAAGTATATTAAGTAAATATCAGAAAATTCCCAAGTTCATCTATGTGGTCTCAATCTCATATTGGTATGAGAAGATTGAGATTGAGATAATGAACTTAAATAGTTCACAGTAAAATAAAGTTATGGAATCTTTAGATTAATTACTGCTAATACGGTCCACTAGTATTATGAATACATGTAACCTAGATCCAGGTTACTGGTGTAGTAGGACACTTTAGTGGAGATACTTTGCATGCTGAGAGTGTGTGGAACTGGACCAGATGTGATTTAATAATACTTGTTTAAATACCATTTCGTAGTATTATTAAACACATCAACTGATGATCATATACAAAATGATCTTAATCCTGAAGTTACTATGAACTCCCATATATGTCATTTGATCATTTGATTCATGCATTGCGGATTGTCAGAATGATCAGGCTAAGAACCATTGCTTTGGGGACATAGCTTAACAGATATAGAATCTATACCTTCTTATAGATTGAATGATGATTCCCTATTGGGTTGACTTTTGGAATTGAAAAGGTTATTGACGTCAAATTCATAATAAGATTATCAATTAGCCTTCACTAGAAAAGTCGATGGTACACTAGAAATTAAGATATAATTAAACAGGTAAAATGGTAATTTTATTCCCACTTAATTATGAATCATCAACAGAGGATTAACTTGTATGTAATGATTATATCAATGGACACTTTATGGTTACAATAAAGTACTCAGTAAACATATGACTTTAATTCTCAAGAGTTCAGTCTCATATCTACAGTGGAATAATCATGAGATTAATAAATATGATTATTGAATCAAAGAGTTTTGGTTAGTAATCTTTTATTTATTGGAACTTGGAATTATTGGTCCATAAGTCCCCGGTGCAGCTCTATCAACACTAATCAATGTAAGAGTTGATACAAGGGTCAAACTGTGAATGACCTATTTAAGAGAATAATTATTCTTCGAGATAAATGTGCAATTATGTGATGATTGGAGTTGCACAATTTATTATTGCATTTGTGTGATTTTCAAAATTGTGTAGAAATAGAAGGAATTGATTTTAATCAATTATTGTATTTAAGTGTGAATAGATAAATATGGATAGTAAAAATTGGGTTTGATTATATATTTATTTAATTAATAATAAGATGATAATGGAAATTCAAATTTTGAATTTTGAATTTTGAAATTTAAGTTGTTATCTATTTGTGTATCCTAATTCCAGCACGGGTCTTTTACTCAGATCGTGTACAACTGGAAAATAAATGCATGGAAGAAATAGCAAAGGAGTCCATGTATTTTCCATGTTGATAGTGCACAGTTTTCATGATGGTTGTACGAGCTAGGGATGCATAAATTGATAAACCCGAGCTTATAATATTTATAAGGCACGTCCTCCATAGTACGAGCTCGACGGTATATACAGATCGGGGTAGCTTGGAGATATGGCGTATCCGCGGATCCCTGAAGACTCGGATACTGTATATGATCGTTTATGGCCAGCCTGTGATATTTAATTTCCCAGATATTAGGAGACTATTTATTTCATGATCAGATCATATCCTAGTATAAATGGGAATATTTCATATTAAATGTAATAAATGTGTAAATCAGTGATTGACTCACACGGTTACCCAAACTTGTCCAAGGAATTTCTCTATAAAAACTGAGAATATTGGACAGGAAAAAGGTACGATTATTTTGTAATACCGAAACTCTGTCAAAATAGAGAGAGAAAAGCAAGAATAATATAGACTCGTGGACTAGGTGAGTTTTAACCACTGAACCACGTAAAAAGACCAGTGTTCTTGAGAGTTATTTTCTTACTTCGGTTTATCATACTGTATATGATCGTTTATGGCCAGCCTGTGATATTTAATTTCCCAGATATTAGGAGACTATTTATTTCATGATCAGATCATATCCTAGTATAAATGGGAATATTTCATATTAAATGTAATAAATGTGTAAATCAGTGATTGACTTACACGGTTACCTAAACCTGTCCAAGGAATTTCTCTATAAAAACTGAGAATATTGGACAGGAAAAAGGTACGATTATTTTGTAATACCGAAACTCTGTCAAAATAGAGAGAGAAAAGCAGGAATAATATAGACTCGTGGACTAGGTGGGTTTTAACCACTAAACCACGTAAAAAGACCAGCGTTCTTGAGAGTTATTTTCTTACTTCGGTTTATCATCAAGCAATAATTCAACCTTGTTATTTCTTAATTCACTGTTGGCAAAAAACCGCATCAACAGTTTGGTGCTTTCATTGAGAGTTGAGGTTAGTGCTTTCATAAAAATCCCAATCAAATCTCATTATGGTGGTCACTCGCTCGATGCACGACAATGAGATGGAACAGCCAGGTGGGAAGGGGGCCCACCATACCGCTGTTTCAAATGAGCATGGCCCTGAAGTTCAGCAATGACCGGGAAAGCAACCCGTGGATCACGACAATACTGGGAGTTCAGCATCATTGCCGCTGAATCCAAACCCAGATTATTTAACTGCAGTAGAACTGGAAAACATGCAGTTAAGAAGCCATCTTGCTAAGGCAAACAGGAAAATCGAGGAGGTTCTGGCTCGGTTACCCCCTCTTGCAACCAACGTTAATGTCGGAAAGAGGCAAAGTGGGTCTCATAAGTCCCATAGGAATAACTGGTCCAAACCAAGTCGGTTAGTCAAAACTGTCACCCCAAGTTCTGTGCCCACAACGTGAGATCGCCAAAATGCTCAACCTAGTGGCCCTCCCATGTGTCATCGGTAGGTCAGTCGATAGGTTAGAACTGCGACCCCAAGTTCGGTACCACTGTCGTACGCGCCTGAGAATATCCATGGCAACCCACGAGGAGGAGCCGGAGCAGGCTCATAGAGACAAAATGTTCTGACCAACCCTCCTGCGTCATGATCGGATCGCCAGATGCAAAGAGCTAGAAATGGTGAGGCGGAGTGACCACGAGCTAATTTAGTTTGCCTTGACGGAACTAGAATTGCCTCGCCAGTCAGGCATCCCCCATCACCCATAAGACAGTCGACACCGCCTCGTTCTGCACGAGACATTTCTGCTTATGGGGACAGCAGAAGAAATCCTCCTCCGTCTGCACGGGACATTCCTGCTTATGGGGACAGCAGGAGAAATCCTCCTCCGTCTGCCCCTACTTATGTCCCGCAGACACGTGTCAATAATCCAGATCCTCAGCCTCAACCACGAGTAGTGAGCTTCGCTAATGGAAGTTATTGGACTGAAAGCCATTGAAGTGGCAGGTCCGAGGGAAATCTGAGAAATCACCTGAGTTCAGCTCAGAGTCCTCGATTTGATCCACAACCTGATCTGCAAGATCGCCTACACTCATAGAGAAGAAATTCAGCCCGAAATGAAGGAGTTAGTTACACTCGTCAAGGGGGTGGTCCTTTCGAAGTACATGATAACGGGAATGTCCCACAAAACCAAGCCCGAACTTGGAGGGACAACAACCCGCTGAACACGTACGATAGGACGGGAATTGTTGAACAGCCCCATAATAACCAAGGAACCAAGGACCAAAACCTCGAAAGGTTAGTTTAAATGGAGGAGTTAATGAAAAGGCTCCTATCAGAAAAAGAGAAAGATGAGTGTGATTCAGAGGATGCCATTAAGAGAAAGATGAGCTCGGCGACTGCATATCCATAGGGTTTCAGGATGCCACATTTGTCAAAGTTTGACGAAGATGGAGATCAGTCTGACCACTTGGGGATGTTCAACACCATGATGATGGACCACAACATCGGGCTCAAGCTAAGATGCTTAATATTCCTCTCGACTCTGATTGGGCCAGTTAGGCAGTGGTTCAAACAGTACAAGAGGCATTCAATCAGCTCGTGGAAGAGTTTTTTCACTGATTTCAAGAGAGCATTCAGGGCTTCTCAAGCAGCTAGGATTAAAGCTGACTCTCTAGAAAATGTAAAGCAACATCCTGGTAAACCATTGAAAGCACACCTAAGTAGGTTTGCCAATGTTGCTACGTGAGCTAGAGACGCTGACGAGAGTTCTAAGCTCATGGCAATGAGGACGGGAATCCTTATTGGAGGCGACCTGTGGCAAGAGCTACAGAGGAAAGGAGTTAATACTGTGGATGAGTTCTTGAACCGAGCTTAAAGGTGGGTTAATATAGAAGAGGCACGAGCTTCTGTCATAGGAACCAACCAAGTCCCTATCCAGCCCGTTGGAGCGGTAACAGATATAGCAGCTACTACTCAAACCATTGCCCAGAATAACCAAGGGGGAAATAATAAGAGAAAGGGAAATGGTGAGGGCGACCAGAATGGAACAAAGAAAAATAAGTCTGTGGAGAAATTTAAACCAGTCTACACAACATATACCGATCTCATGAATACTAGAGAACGCTTCTTCTTGGCAAATTCTACTCGCCTTCCATGGAAGAAGCCAGAACCGTTAAAGAATCAAAGGGCGCAGAGAGACCCTTCAAAATTATGTTGATTCCACAATGATATCAGTCATAATACTGATGACTGCAGACACCTGAAGGATGAGATTGAGACTCTCATCAAGGCAGGACCTTTGGCTCAGTCCGCCTGGAATCGAGCAACTTCCAGTCAGCCCGCTGGTCAAAACACTCTGTCAGCTCCAGTGAATTAAACTAGAGCTCAGGTGAATCAAGACAATCCTTCTCCGATAACAGGAGGAGATATAGCCACCATTTCAGGAGGACCTCATCTGGTAGGCACGAGCAGAGGTGCCTAGAAGAGATATATCAACGAACTGAAATCCCATAATGGAGTAGATTTTGTCTCGGAACAACAATTATCAAAATAGAAACGATTAGAAAAACAACCAATCATTTTTACGGAGGAAGATACCAGCCATGTCTAGTTCCCACATAACGATCCTCTGGTCATAACCGTTCAGCTTGCCAACCGGAGAGTTAGGAGGACACTAGTAGATAATGGAAGTTCTGTGAATGTACTCTTTAGGTCCACCTTAGAAAAAATGGGATTGTCTGTAACCGAGCTGAAGGCAACTTCCATGATTCTATATGGGTTTTCTGGTGAAAGGTCGGCAGCTATCAGAACAATCGAATTAGTAGTAACATTGGGTGAAGGTCCACGATGTAACGTCCTGCGTTTTCGGGTACCTTTAAACGATTCGGGTCGGGATTTTTCCCTCGGGTTAAGATTATTATTTTAAATAATATTATATTTTGTTTGGAAGTATTCCATGAGTTATTGCTAGCCAAAATATGAATTTTGTGATTTTAAAAGTCAAGATAAGACTTTCGGTCCTGGACCGACACAAAAACCCTGATCGGGTAAAAATCTCGGAAAATAAAATGAAAAATTATGGCAATTATATCTTGGGCATAAAATACATTCATAAAAGTTAAAGTTTGGTCAAAAATAATAAACCTAAAAGAAAATGGAAATTTTAGGGCATTTTGTGTTAAATGCCTAATTTTACCGAAATGAGGAATTTTATTCCATGAATAGACCTTAGGTTAAATTTTATTGTGTGATTAATTAACTTAAATGTAAGAGACATTTAATTTAATTATTTAGTGTTAATTTTTGTTTTTAAAACTTAAAAAGAGTGAAAAAGGTATGGAAAGTCAATTTGGACTTTTCTTCTTAGGAAATAATTATTAACCTTTATAAAAAAAAAATGAAATGATCACATATACAACAATGGGTGGCCGGCCATGTGATGTTTTGAAATCCCATTTATTAACTAATTGAGTTTAAATCCCATTTATTTAAAGGTTTGGGATAATGTCAAGTGGGCAAGTGGGAGTAAAGCACTTGAGTGTTTTTTTAGGAATTTTAGAGCGTGATAAACTCTTCCAACCCTCCCTAACCGACCACACCACTCTCTCTCATTCACTCATCTGATTTTTGAAGACCTCTCAAAGTGTTCTCTCCATTTTCAACCCCAAGAACACCAAGGAAACTTGGAAGCTAAGTCTTGGTGTAGGAAGGGTTTTCCCTAAGGTAAAGTTTCATTAATCTAGACTTTTGTAAAGTTTTAAGCATAGAGTTTCAAATAGCTAATTAACTATGTTGTTGGGGGAAGTTGGTTAGGGTTTTTGAAAGGTTTTGAAGGAGTCAAAGCTAGGAAGGTCCAAACCTTAAGCAAGAACACCAAAAAGGTAAAAGGTTTACTTTTGATGATTTTGTTGTAGGGTTTTTAGTTTTAAGCATTATTTTGTATATTTAATGCTTAAAGTTTCTTATTGGTGATGTAATAAGTTTATGGTAGTTATTTAATAATTTTTATGATGCTTGTGTATTGATTTTTGAAAATGGGAACCAAAACCCCCAAGGGTTTTTGTAGGATACCCTAAAACAAAACATATTTTGAGCTGTGACTTCCAAGGGGTCAAGCAGCCACTGTATATTGATTTTGTAAAATTAAATTGTACTGTGATGTTGTTGAGATTGAGAACATAAAATTGAGCTTTTGAAACACTAAAAACTGTTTAGAAATGAGTAAGTTATGCTATTTCAAAGTTTAGGTAAAAAACTGTTTATTTCGTATTCTTATTTTCGAAACCAAGTTTGGACAGCCACTGTATAGGGAAAATGAACCCAGTTTTTTCTAAAATTTTGTGGACATATTTTTGACGTAACCTAGTATTCCACTGTAAAATTTGGTAAGAAAATATTGAACGGTTTGAAAATTATTAACTGTCAAAGTTTGGAAAAAAATAAGGACTTGAAAATAAGGTCATTTTTACCTCATTATTGGAAAATGATTTCACCAATCAAAAATGCTCATTTTGACCTAAGATTTTACAAAGACCTAAATGGCATAACAAAAATGGAATTGGGAAATTTTGGTAACAATTGGGTAAGTAAATTTCAAGTTATGAACTAACGAAGTATGTAGTTAAAAATGTGAAAAATAAGCTTTTCACACTTAGTGTAAAAATGAGATTATGGAACATAAGGTAAAAAGTAAAATTTTGCTTATTTCAAGATATAAATTGGTAAGTCTTGAAAATATATTTTAACTAAAATTACCCCTTTGAGTTTAAATGAATTATTTTTTATTAAAGAGTTTTTATTCTTTTTAAAAATAAGAGATTTAATTTATTAATAGTTAATAAATTAAAAGAGGGTTTAAAACCCTATATTTTGAGAAAATAATAATAATGAATTATTTTTCTAGTAAGTAAAATTGATTACTTGATTTTGGAAAATTAATTAGTCAAGATGGGAAATTTTTAACGGTTTTCCTAATTAAGACAAATTAGGCAATTTTCTTAAAACAGTTTTTAGATATTAAAACATTAAGAAAAATAAAAGGAAAATTTAAGAGTTTATTTTCTTTAAAAATAATTAAGGAGTTTATTTGTATTTTCTGGATTTAATACCGTCTAAAATCTTACATATTTTAACCGACTAGTCGAAAGTGCAGGTTAATAGCGATATCTTGAAAGAATACGATTTTTAGCGGATTGTGGGAAAATACCATTGTGATACCCGAGCCTAGGTATCGAGACCTCAGGATAGGTCTCCCCAAGACTTAGGGTTTAGTCTCGAATATTTTGTATGACTTTCCTTAATAGGTTTAAAACCAAATAAGGATTATAAATCCTTACAAATGACTTTTATTAAAATGACCAAACTGCCCAAAATAATAATAATGAATTATGAGTGCCATAATTAATCCGAGTATACTGTATGGATAACTACAGTATTGGCTAAGCGTAACTGGACTGAACGTTGGAGGGTGAAAACCTGCTGAGCGCTAAGGACTCCAAGTAAGTCAACTTATATTGTATGGCTGCAACATGAAACAATTATTGTATTGAATGTTAGTATAGGGATACATGCACATATATACCTTGTCGTAGAAAGTTGCTTAGAGACGTTAGTCTAGTGGGTGCTGAGTTAGAAAATATGAACGGTAGATGTCCGTCATACCCTAGACGGCTGATCCCCGTCACACTGCTTGATTTTATTTATGTCCGGTTCATTACCGTGATGAGTGGCCATGAGATGAGGATAAGCTGGTTAAACCTAGGGGCACCAAAATAAATGGGACCTAGGGGCCCTCATGCTTACTTAATCATTGGACGGTTAGAATCTGAGCAAGTGCTATAATAAGTTATTCCCGGATAGCAGCCGTGAATATTGGCCATTCAGTGAGAGTGCCTAGAGATACTAGGGGTTACCAAGATTGAGTGAGGCTGAACACCCTAGGGGCAACTGCTCACTAGCACCACTGATTAACATAGAAGTCTCCGTAAAACCGTGTAAATTGGATTACACTCTTGGATAAGTAGCGATGACCTAGGTAACACGATAGTTACCATTGATGAGGATATTTATTGGCTAGATCTTAGTGTGGAGACTCGATTCTCTTTTACAGATTAGCAATTATGTTGGAGGGCGTGTTACACCTGAATTGATGGAAATTGTAGAGCGTTGGTCTCGAATTATATTGTGATATAATATATCTGCTTGCTCTAGGATGAATAGAGTGCAGGGATATATTTGTTGATAAGATATAGTTGTGATATAATATATCTGCTTGCTCTGGGATTTTCTGAGTGCAGGATTTTATCTAGTTATGAATTAATTTATCATTGGTTATCAGGCATGACCATAAGTTTTCCAAGACGCTTTAGCGTTCTTGAAATTGATTGTGTAGGGTCCGGAGCCCTAATTCTCTACATGCTTTGTTTGAAAGTTGATCTTACTAAGCGTTTTTGCTTACCTAGTTGTTTCATGTTGTAGGTAAGAGCAAGGGCAAGGCAAAGCAGTGAGCGCTGGAGTCTTCCTTGCAAATGTACATGTGGACCGACCTTTTGGGAAGCCATTTTATTTTTGGAAATGTTGTGTAATTTTCTTAAAATAGGCTCACTCTACTCTTTATAAAATATGTTTGTAACTAAATGTTAAGTATGGCCATATGACTTTTTAAAAAGTTTTTTTAATATGGGTTTTTGAGACATTTTGTTAAATGAAAACATTTATATTTCCGCATTATCGAGTCTTGAAAATCCGGGTCGTTACACACGAGCTGTCTCCAAGCTCCTTGAGTTCGTGGTCATCAATTGTCAAGCCGCATACAATTTGATTTTGGGCCGACCTGCGTTGATGGCGTTCGAAGCCATAACATCTATCCGCCACCTAGCAATCAAATTTCCCTCATCTGCGGGAATATGCACTGTCAGAGGCGATCAGCTCACTGCCAGGGAATGCTATAGCATTTCCATGAAGAGAAAATCACAACCTGGGCAGAAAGCAATGGCCATAAGTGACAGAGGTGAGGAGTCCCAGGAAGCGAAAGTTGTCTCCGGGACGGAAGAACCTCCAAAAACAAGGGGTAGAGATGTTGCCCCAAGTGATGATATCGACCCACGAATGGGTGAGGACAGATCAGAGCGCCAAGCTATTGAGGAGCTCAAGGAGATAAATATAGATCCCAAAGATGCTTCAAGAGTCGTTAAGATTGGGAAAAATCTTGCCGATGATAGAAAAAAGGAGCTAGTTAAATTTTTACAAGGGAATCTAGATGTGTTCACCTGGTCTCATGAAGACATGGTGGGGATAAGCCCGAGTGTGATCATGCACACGTTAAACTTGGATAAAAGCGTGCCTGCAAAATCCCAAAAACAGAGACGCTTGGGAACAGTCCGAGCTGAGGCATTGGAAGAAGAAGTAGCTCGGTTATTAAAGTGTGGGTTCATCCGTGAAGCAAAATATCTGATCTGGGTTGTGAATCCTATCTTGGTCCCGAAGCCGAATGGATCGATTTCTCTGACCTGAATAAAGCTTGTCCTAAGGATTGCTTCCCGTTGTCGAGAATTGATCTGTTGGTAGACGCCACCGCAGGACACGAGCTTATGTCCTTTATGGATGTGTACTCTGGATATAATCAGATCGCGATGAATCCTGTAGGCCAGGAGCATACTAGCTTTATGACTACAACAAGTGTGTATTGTTATAAATTTATGCCCTTCGGGCTGAAGAATGCTAGGGCTACCTACCAACGGTTAGTCAATAGAATGTTCATTGGTCAAATCGAGAAAAATATGGAAGTGTATGTCGACGATATGCTAGTGATAACCATGTTTCTGATTTAAATGAATGTTTCGAAATCTTGAGGAAATATAATATGAGGATGAATCCCCAGAAATGTACTTTTGGAGTGGCGTCGGGAAAGTTTATGAGATTCATAGTCAATACAAGGGGGATAGAGGCATACCCAGATAAAATCAGGTCATTATTGGATATGCCTTCGCCCAGCTCACATAAAGAAATTCAGAGCCTGACTGGAAATGTGGCAGCACTAAACCGATTCATTTCAAAGTCCACTGATAAGTGTTTGCCATTCTACAACTTACTCAGAGGAAACAACAATTTTGAATGGACTGAGGAGTGCGAGCAGGCATTCCTCGACCTAAAGACGCATTTGGCCGAGCCCCCAGTATTGTCTAAGCTTGTATCTAGAGAGCCCCTGTTCCTTTATTTGGCCGTGACAGAAAATACAACCAACGTCGTGTTAGTTTGAGAAGAAGACCGTGCTAAAAAACCGGTATACTATATAAGCAAAAGACTTCTCGGGGCTGAATCACGGTATCCACTGATAGAAAAAATAGAATTCTGCCTGATATTAGCTTCCAGGAAGCTTATACCATACTTCCATTCCCATTCAATCCACATCATGACCGACCAACCTCTAAGGCAGATATTGCAAAAACCTAAAGCATCGAGACGTCTTTTAAAATGGGCAGTAGAACTCAGTCAGTTCGAGATACTGTACGTATCGCGGACCTCGATCAAGAGCCAGGCCCTTGCTGATTTTGTGGCTCAATGCACCAGATTTCAAGAGCAGCTTTTGAAGGAACCAGTGCATGAGTTGTGGAGAATATTTGTGGATGGCTCATCTAATGAGAATGGGTCTTGAGCTAGGATCATATTGATCTTTCCAGAGGGGCATCGATTCTATACAACACTGAGATTCAGATTCGAAGCATCAAACAACGAAGCCGAGTATGAGGCTTTGTTAGCTAGGCTTAGAGTGGCAAAGGAATTGAAAGCAAGGGTTGTCTAGTGTTATAGTGATTCCCAGCTCGTGGTCAATCAGGTATTGGGGGAATATCAAGCTCATGGTACCAAGATGGCCACTTATCTAGCTAAGGTAAAGGGAGATCTATCCGAATTTGAATACGGTGCTGTCAAACAGATCACTCATGAGCAGAACAATTATGCTGATGCTTTGGCAAGGCTTGCCACCACCAAGGAAACTGAGACTTTGAACGTAGTACCAGTGGCATTCTTGGAGAGTCCAAGCGTGGCAGAAAAAGTGATAGGGGTCGAGATGATTGACACAAGGCCGACCTGGATGACCCCCATAGTGGAATACCTTACAACTGGAAGGCTACCTGAGGAAAGAAAGGACGCAAGAAAGATACTCTATCAAGCTCCGAGATATGTAATAGTGAATGGAACATTATATCGACATGGTCATTCACTACCTCTTCTACGGTGTGTTCTGCCTGAGGAGGCTAAAACCATTCTGCAAGAGGTGCATGAAGGTTTCTGTGGAGATCATTCTGGGGGGAAAACTTAGCCTTAAAAATATTAAGGCAGGGTTATTTTGGCCCACTTTAACAAAGATTCTATCTCCCATGTTTAGAAATGCGACAAATTTCAGTGCTTCGCCACAGTTGCCCGAGCTGCTCCAGTCGAGCTGACGATGATCTCATCCCTGTGGCCATTTGCACTATGGGGAATTGACTTAATAGGATCTTTACCTATGGGAAAGGGAGGAGTTCGTTACGCGGTGGTGGCAATTGATTATTTCAGGAAGTGGGTAGAGGTTGAGCCTTTGGTAACCATCACTTCAAAGAGAATCCTGGACTTTGTGGTGAAAAACATTGTATGCCGATTTGGGCTTCCTAAAAAGATCGTGTTAGACAATGGAACCCAGTTTGACAGTGATCTCTTCACCGATTTCTGTGAAAAGAACATGGTTATTAAAAGTTTTTCTTCGGTTGCATATCCATAGGCCAATGGACAGGTCAAGGCTGTGAATAAGACCCTAAAGATGAGCCTTAAGAAAAGGTTAGATGAGGCCAAAGGAGTAAGGCAGAAGAAGTATAGAATATCTGCCGGAGTGGGGACCTCCCCTGGTGCTTCAAAAAGAGATATTTCAGCCCCGCCATAAGTCTGTATGAATTTGGGGGGAGCTAAAAAGGAGCCAACTTCACATAATTCAGGAAGTCGGCAAAGTACTGATCCAGGGGAAGGAAGGCCCCCACCTTTAGATGCTCGTCACTCCAGGCCGCGAAGTCATCCTGGAGAGGCACGCATCTTCGTTCCCCTTCGAATGGAGGTCAGGCAATGAAGACTCCAAACCCGACCTCTATATTATGGCTGAGCATAATTTTGTTGACCTTCCTTGGGTCGTAATCTTGGAGGTGATTGTCTTTGCCTCAAAGAACGCGTTGGGGTCGACCACAATTTCCCTCTCCACCACTAGGCCGAAGTGAGGAAGGGGAGATTCGAAGGCAATCTGATTTCCCTTGTTTGTTTGCTAAGCAGACAAGCCAGATGCATTCTTCTTGGATACGCTCTTCTTGGGTACGCTCTTCTTGGATGCCATTATATCGCCTAACGAACAAGAATGATTAGTTACTTAGCAGGAGATCTAAGATTTTGTAAAGGTTATGACACGGATGTATGGTGGAGAAGGCTATCTCTAATATATGAGTTGAGTTAGTCTCAGCCCGTTGTGTGATCTCACGTGCTACCCTATGCTACGCGCCTCGGTTTCCCAATAGACCCCTAATGTTTAGGGATCCGTGTGTCAGAAAATTTGGCCACTACTGTCCTTGGGAGGCGGTTTAGAGAAAAACCACCCAAGAAGCATGTTCCCTAAGTAAACTGGTTTCGAACCCTAGCCTTTCATCTTCTATATCCCGAATGGGTATTTCCTAAAATTCACCATAAGCTACCAAAATTTACCCATAAATGACCCAATTATGTGAATATCATAGTTTTAAGAAATATTCTAAGACCTTCTCCGTAAACCTAAGTTGAAGCCTATGTGCCAAAAACATTGAGAAAACAACCTAATATTAACTATGGTGAAGCATGGGTGAGCATGGTAAATAAAACACAGAAATTACTAAAGAAATTTTTTCTTCAAAACGATAAAGACTTACAGTGTGTTCGTCGATAGAAGAAGTAGATTTTCGCAAGGAAGAATTCCTGGAAGACTCCTGAGTAATTGAGCAATTGGGTTTCAGAAAGATTTTGCACAAAAGGATTTTGGGTTTCTTTTCTTTGAGAAAGAAAAAGGGTTTGAAAATGCAGAAGAGAAAAGATGAAGAAAGATTTCGAATAAAAGGCGGTGAACTGTGGAAATTGTCTATCCTATTTATACGTAAATGACATAAATCAATTTGGGCCATCCTATTTGGTCAGTACAAGATCCAAGGGCTATGTTTCAAAGGACAAAACGACGGAAAAAATTTGACAAGACAATTATTGCAATCCTCGAAACCCGAACATGTGCCAATTGAAGTGTTCCACGTGCCCAGTACTCGAGTAGTGGGCAGGCATGGTTTATTGTGATAGAAGCCTAAAAGTCCCTACTGTGTAGGTCATAAGGTGATGTCATAAACCACGAGCAGGGACTTGGGGGGAAAATGTGTATCCTAATTTCAGCACAGGTCTTTTACTCAGATCGTGTACAGCTGGCAAATAAATGCATGGAAGAAATAGCCATGGAGTCCATGTATTTTCCATGTAGACAACGCATGGTTTTCATGATGGTTGTACGAGCTATGGATGCATAAATTGATAAGCGCGAGCTTATAATATTTATAAGGCACAACCTCCATAGTACGAGCTCGACGGTATATCCAGATCGAGGTGGTTTGGAGATATGGTTTATCCACGGATCCCCGAAGACCTGGATACTGTATACGATCGTTTATGGCTAGCCTGTGATATTTAATGTCCCAGATATTAGGAGACTATTTATTTCATGATCATATCATATCCTAGTATAAATGGAAATATTTCATATTAAATGTAATAAATGTGTAAATCCGTGATTGACTCACGCGGTTACCTAAACCTGTCCAAGGAATTTCTTTATAATTACTGAAAATATAGGACAGGAAAAGGGGACGATTATTTTGTAATACCAAAACTCTGTCAAAATAGAGAGAGAAAAGCAGTAATAATATAGACTCGTAGAATATGTGGATTTTAACCACTGAACCATGTAAAAAGACCAGTGTTCTTGAGAGTTATTTTCTTACTTCGGTTTATCATCAAGCACTAATTCAACCTTGTTATTTCTTAATTTAGTGTTGGCGAAAAACTGCGTCAACACTATTCCTTAAGAAGATGATACCTTATTTGAATTTCTAATTATTATTTAATTAAAATAAAAACACATGAAAAATTAAATCCCACTTTCAGGGATAGTGCCACACACATAGGGCTTGGACTGCTCCATGCGTGTAGCACTACTGATGTGATCAGTTATTGATTTTTTATTTTGTTCTTAATTAATTAATAAAATATTTTAAAGGGATTTTAAAATGGAATGTAAGACTTTGTCTTTTATCATTATTATTATTATTATTATTATTATTATTAAAGATGATTATTTTTATTTATTATTATGATGATAATAATGTCTATATATTTTATATGATAGAAAATAAAACCACAAGTTTTACAGAGAAGAAAAATCATCATCTTTTTCACAAAAGAAAAACCTTTCTCCCTAGCCTATAATCAAGAGTCTCATGTGTTGAGAATACTTTTGATTCACAAAATTGATTCTTGTTCTCTATGTGCCCACCCACATCTTGAGGTGTAAAGAACGTCTTGGAAGATCTAGGTGTGAGTACTGTTGGGGGAGAGTGAGATAATACCACCACAAAAAATAGAATCTACACAAAATTTCGATTGACAGAGACTTAAAAAAGATTAAGAAAGAACATGCAAACCCAAGTAGAAGAATGGTCTTCTTCAAGTTTTGATGAAGCTTCAAACCCTAGGGAAATTAACTACTTTGAAAAATCCTTTGAGCAAACCAAACACAAACCAAGGCTTATACACATTGTAGAACGCTTTCCTAATACTCTATTTCCCAGCCACCATTGATGCTTGAGGCCTTCTCTTGAGGAAATGAGGATTAAGATTGAACAACCCTTCAACTCTCTAATAAGTCAAGCACTTTCTTGGAGAGTTCATGGAGAAAACTAAAGATTTTTGGGCTAGAGAGAGAGAGGGGTAGAGAGAGATTGGAGAGAGTGATCAAGTCCCCCAAATCATTATTTTTGACCCATATATAGAGTAGGCACCGTTATTAGGTCCAACCAAAAGGATTAGACTTGTAAAACATGTAATTTAGAGCATTTACATAAATCCACGTAAGAAAGCAGGTGTCACCTCACGTCGCCACCCCCTTTGACTTTGGACACTTCCAAAGGTCCCAAAAATGCTCCAAATGCCACCAAATTTTTTGGAAACCCTTAAATACTTTTATGTATCACTTTGGACCCAAATTTGCATTTTATCAGTGCCTACAATTTGAAACAAAAATTCACATCTTCACTATGTGAATTCTACTAAGTGTTTATACCTTGCTTGTATTTTAACACTTTATCATTTGTATTTAACCAATCTTAACAATCCCCCACTTGGTTAAATACAAGCGACATTCTCTAGCTTAAACATTTGTGGTGCATAAAATAACGTGCATTTCAGTTTGAACTTTATCTTAGTGAAAATACCACAAAGTATTATCAAAATAATTAGTAGCTTAAAGCTTGAACCAAGTATTCCATATGATAACACTGATGATACCTCACACACCTCCACTACATCTTTTGTTTTCACACTTTCTTGCTTAGCACTATCATGGCCATTTGCTCATCTCTTCATGGACAGTCCAGGGCGAAACTCCAACTCTCATGAGAGCCGGCACCACCTCTAAGTCCACATATGTGAAGTTCTTACAACATTTTTGTTACCTTTATAGATGCTTGCTACACTCAACTAAATTTTATTAAAAGCCCTAGGCTTAACCCTAACTCGGCAGCAACCAACACTAACCATCTCAGATGGAATTCATCATTGAACTGTTTCCCTTGATTTGTACAAGTTGAGAGTTGGCTTTCCATCATTGGTGAATCTATTCTTCTAGGAGTTTCGCTCCCATCCATTTTGAAGTAGAACTTACTAACCTTCTCACAAGAGGTTTTGTAAATTGATCCGCTAAGTTCTCACTTGTTTTAACATATGAGATCGATATGATTCCACCTTGAATCAATTGTGTCACATATTCATGTCTTAGACCAATGTGTCTAGACTTTCCATTATACACACTGATATATTCTCTAGCAAGTGCAGATTGGCTATCACAATGTATTGAAATTGTTGATACCATATCCGTGGTTAAAGGAATATCCATCATGAGATTCCTAAGCCACTTGGCCTCTTTGTGGGTTTCCGCTAAAGCTATGAACTCTGATTCCATGGTTGAGTGTGATATACACGTTTGCTTCTTGGAGCCCCATGACATTGCACCTCCTCCAAGAATAAACACCCAATCGATGGTGGAGAGATTATATCCTATTTCCGATATCCAATTAGCATCGAAATATCCTTCAAGTTTCTTTGAAAGTTTGTATAGTGAAGACTATACTCTTTGGTACCCTTAAGATAACCAAGTATTCTCTCAATAGCTTTCCAATGGTTGATACATGGATTGCTAGTAAACCAACTAAGTTTACTAACCACATATGCAATATCCACTCTTGTGCAATGAGCATCATTCATTAGGCTACCTATTCCACTTCCATATTCAAATTGAGCCATTGCTCTTCCTTCATTCTTTTCAAACTTCATGTTTGAATCAAATGGTGTATGTGCCTCTTTGATTTTGAGATGATCGAATTTGTCGAGTACTTTCTCAACATAGTGGGTTTGACTTAACACAAAACCCCCACTATTCCTTCTAACTTTGATACCTAGAATCGTATCCACCTCTTCAAGGTCTTTCATCTTGAAGTTAGAAGACAGAAACCTCTTCGTTTCCATTATTCTTTTCA
The DNA here is from genome assembly GCF_963169125.1 of Humulus lupulus. NCBI lineage: Eukaryota > Viridiplantae > Streptophyta > Magnoliopsida > Rosales > Cannabaceae > Humulus > Humulus lupulus. The sequence continues at coordinate 85,333,977 of NC_084798.1, forward strand.
TGTCATTACTCAAAATCAACATATCATCTACATATAAACACACAAGTATGAAATAGTCACCACAAGTCTTAGAGTATAAGCACTTGTCCGCATTGTTTTGCCTAAATTCATTAGAAACAATGACTTTATCAAAACTTCTCATGCCATTGTTTTGGAGCTTGTTTCAAACCATATAATGATTTGACAAGTCTACATACTTTATGTTCATTTCCTTGAAGAACAAAACCTTCTGATTGTTCCATATAGACCTCCTCCTCGAGATCCCCATTTAGGAATGTCGTTTTGACATCCATTTGGTGAACATAAAGGTTGTATATAGATGATAAGGCAAACAACAACCTTATAGAAGTAGTTCTTCCTACCGGTGCATATCTGTCAAAGTATTCTATTCCCTCTCTTTGTTTGAAACCTTTGGCTACTAGCCTAGCCTTCAAGGTTTGTATGGTTCCATCGGTATGGTATTTCTTTCTAAATACCCATTTGCACACAATTGGTTTGGACCCCTTTAGAAGGTCAACCAATTCCCAAGTGTGGTTTGACATTATTGAATTCATTTCATCATTAATTGCCCTTTTCCAAAAAGTGGAGTCCCTTTAGGACATTGCTTCCTTGAAGGTTTTGAGATCATCTTCTATTTGAAGTACTATTGGATGTTTCCAAGTAATTTCCTCATTATCACCTTCAACAAGGTATAGTGTCTCTACTGGGAGAACACTTCTCATTTGATCCCAAATCTTTGAGCCTTTGGCTCCTTCTAGGTAATTGAAGTTGCTCACCAACTATTCTAGGAGTCTTCTCTTGAGGCTCTCTATTTGAAGTTGGTTCTAACTTGTTGTCATCGCATGACATGTTCTTAAAGAACTCAACCTCTCTAGATTCAATTATTACATTAGACTCCATGTCTAATAAGCTATAAGCTTTGCTATTTTGGGCATATCCCACAAATGCACATCTTATAGCTCTTCGACCCAACTTTGTCCTTCTTGGATCGGTGCTCTTGCAATAAGCAAGACACCCCCACACTTTAAGATAAACAATGTTTGGTTTCTTTCCTTTCCATAACTCATATGGAGATATATTATTTTTCTTCATATGAATATGATTCAAAATATGACAAGCGAATAGCAAGGCTTCACCCCACAAACTAAAATTCAATTTAGAGTGTAATAGCATAGCATTAATAATCTCAATAAATGTTCTATTCTTTCTTTACGCTATACCAATTTGTTGTGGAGTATAAGGGGTTGTACATTCATGAATTATTCCATGTTCTTCACAAAACAAGTTAAATTCATTTGAAGATTATTCACCACCCCCATCACTTCTAAGTACTTTAAATTTTCTTTCAAGTTGATTTTTAACTTCTGTTTTATACACTTTAAACAAATCAAATGCTTCATCTTTATTTTTAAGCAAATATACATATGTGAACCTAAAGCAATCATTAATGAAAGTAATAAAATATCTACTTCCTCCTTTAGTCAACATTCTATTAAGTTCACATAAATCACTTTATATAAAATCTAACAACTTAGAGTTTCTTTCAATACTAGGAAAATGTTTCTTTACCATTTTAGATTTAACAAATAATTCTCATTTTTCATGCTCAACATTATCACAATCAATTAATCTACATTTGACATCCCTTTTAATTGTGTTGAATCCTATATGTGCAAGTCTAACATGCCACAAAGTAATAGAATTTGAGTCAAGCATATAACAAGAAGAAGAAGAAACTTTATTGTTCACATGGTCAATAGAAGTAAAAAATTTAAACATGCCATTAAAAGCATAGCCCTTTCCCACAAAAACATTGTCATTAGATAAAATAAGCTTGTCAGAATCTATCACAAACTTTATTCTCGGTTTGCCAAGTAAATTTCCACTCACAAGGTTTCTACTCATTTCCGGTACATACAAAACATTGGTGAGTAAAACCTTGTTGCCAGATGTGAAGAACAAGTCAATATTTCCCTTTCCTTCAACCTTGGACCTTTTTTCATTGCTCAATTGGATTCCATGCCCTTCCTTTGAAGATTCAAAGGTCTTGAATAGAGACCTGTCATAGGTTACATGAATGGTGGTACAAGTATCATACCACCACCCACTCACCTTTCCATGTATGGAATTAACCTCACTTAGTGTTGCCACTAGTTCCTCTTGGGCTGAGTTGAATTTTGCCTCATTGTTATGGCTCCTCTTGAACCTACAATCTCTAGAAAAGTGGCCATTCTTGCCACACACAAAGCAAGGTCCCTTGGAACTCTTGAATTGTCCCTCACTCTTCTTGGGCCCCAAGGGTTTTTGGCCTTTGCCCTTGTTCTTGACATTTCCTTTGCCCTTGTTAGGAGGATTTGCCACAACATTGGCCATAGAAGTCTCTCCATTATACTTATCATCATTCATATCTCTACAACGAGATTCCTCCTCAATTCTCAAGTGTTTGAGAATTTCCTCAAAAGAAATCTCTTCATTTCTATGAAGCATCTTTTTCCTATAGCCTCTACATGAAGATGCAACTTGGCTATAAAAGCACCCACAAGAAATTATTCTGGCAATACAATATTAAGAATATACAATTTATTCACAATAATTTGCAGCTAATGAATTTGAGGGAGAATGGGTTTATCATCAAAAAAATTTGAATTCCATATATTGAGTAATAAGGAATTTCTTTGTACCTTCCTCTTCCACTTTGTACTTCTTTTACAAGGCCTCCCAAATCTCCTTGGCGGTCTTGGTGTTGGTGTATAGATCATAGAGCCTATCTAATAAAGCATTGAGAATGTGATTCCTACAAATCAATTCATCTTCTTCGCGCTTCTTCCTTTCTTTGACAAGTTCTTGAGTATCATCTTCCTTGGCCTCTTCCAAGGCTTTTAGGTCTTTGTCCAAGACATAGAAAACTTTCAAAGTGGTGTACGAGAATCTAATTTTTTCTTGCCATCAAACAAAGTTAGTCCCATCAAATCTATCTAATCTAACAAAGTCTTGAGTTATGAATAGCAATCACAAAAGAAAGTTAGATTCTTCCATGATATGTTATCTCAGATTATAGAGTATTAGAATGTTGGGGAAGAGTAAGATAACACCACCACAAAAAAATAGAATCTACACAAAATTTGGATTGACAAAGACTTAAAAAAGATTAAGAAAGAACATGCAAGCCAAAGTAGAACAATGGTATTCTTCAAGTTTTGATGAAGCTTCAAACCCTAGGCAAATTCACCACATTGAACAATCCTTTGAGCAAGCCCTTGAGCAAACCAAACACAAACAAAGGCTTATACATGTTGTAGAACACTGTCCTAATACTCTATTTCCCAGCCACCATTGATGCTTAAGGCCTTGTCTTGAGGAAATGATGATTGAGATTGAACAACCCTTCAACTCTCTAAGTCAAGCACTTTCTTGGAGAGCTCTTGGAGAAAACTAAAGATTCTTGGAGCTAGAGAGAGAGGGGGTAGAGAAAGATTGGAGAGAGTGATCAAGTCTCCCAAATCACTGTTTTTGACCCATATATAGAGTAGGAACCTTCATTAGGTACAACCAATAGGATTAGACTTGTAAAACACGTAATTTAGAGAATTTATGTAAATCCACGTAATACAACAAGTGATGTGTCGCTTGCACGCAGGCGATGCATTGCTTGCTAGGGTTTCTGGAAACCCTAGCCTTCAGATGATGTGTCACCTTTTGGGTGGCGATGTGTCACCACATCCTCTGACTTTGGACACTTCCAAATGTCCTCAAAATGCTCCAAATGCCACCAAAATTTTTGGGAACCCTTAGATACTTTTATGTATCACTTCGGACCCAAATTTGCATTTTATTACTGCCTACAATTGGAAACTCAAATTCACATCTTCACTATGTGAATTCTACGAAGTGTTTATACCTTGCTTGTATTTTAACACTTTATCATTTATATTTCACCAATCATAACAAGTACTCTAGCGAGGATAGGAAGATCGAAATATATACGAAAAGATTCAATGATTCTTGATAGGCTACAAGAGGTAAATCATTTCATATTATTTTTACATATACATATTTTATATTGATTAACATATTGCATATTAAAGGATCCTCATATAAAGTGGTTTATATGAAATTTTTTTGTTGTAAACAATACTACCATTAGTGCAATTTCCACAGCGCACTAGGAACTGTTCCTTACAATCCTAAGCTTCAATGGGAAAGGGAAACTCTCCCAATTTAATTCCCCTTTATTCTTGATTTTTAAATCATAAGAAAATAAGAAAATCAATAGGAAAATATGTCAGCAAACCAAATAAACAATTTCCCCTTGGTCTTCACTCCCTCATGCCTGCCTATTCTCTCTCTCCTCTTCCTCCTGTTTCCTTTTTCCTATTTATTTCCCAATCCTCTAACAAACACTAGCTTCTAACAAAAATATTTATACGTAATTCCTCCCATTATTTTTCCTTTTTTTCTAAATTAACTAAACAAAATAATTAAGTAATTTATAATAGAAAAAATACACTATGCATGTTCACCATGCATACCTTGCCCATGCACACAATCAAATCTCAAGAATTCAAAAATTAAAACAATTAACAATTTTTAATTCACATCATTTATACCAAACAATTCAAACAATTAAAAATAAATGTCTAACACTTAACAATTAATAATAAATAAAGCACACAAATTAAAAAAATAAAAATTAAAAATTTGTGCGCTACAATATACCCTCCTTAAAAGGAATTTCGTCCATAAATTCTTTCTGACCAAATAACTCAGGGTATCTTTCTTTCATGTCTTCCTCCAACTCCCATGTTACTTATATTTCCATGTTATTCCTTCACAGGACCTTAACTAATGGAATCCTTTTAGATCTCAGTTCCTTGATTCCCTTTCGATGATACATTATAGCTATTCATCGTAACTCAGGTCATGCTTCAGTTGTAACGGCTCATAACTCAAAACAAGAGATGGATCCAACATGTACTTACGCAACATCGAGATATGAAAGATGTTATGTATTTCGGCTAGTGCTGGGGGGAAGTGCTAAACGGTACGTAACTTGCCCAACTCTGTCCAAAATTTCAAATGGACCTATAAATCTTGGGATCAATTTCCCTTTCTTCCCAAAAGGCATAACACCTTCCATTGACGAGACTTTCAAGAACGCAAACTCACCAACTGAAAACTCGATGTCCCTTCTCTTAAGGTCTGAATAGTTCTTCTACCTACTTTGAGCTGTAAGCATCCTTTGGAAAATTTTCTTAATCTCCTCACTAGCTTTCCTAAAAGCCTCAGGGCCTAAAATCTACTTTTCTGCAACCTCATCCAAGTGCAAAGGGTTAGGATTAATGCCCTAAAAGCATGTAAAGACATTTTATTGGTTTGAATTAAAAGTACAATTTTATTATATTTGAATGTTATAATTATTGTCTGCCTACAGTGCTTTGCCTGGTTTGTGAAAAGGAGCAGGAGTCCCACTCTCATCTTTTTTTTGCTTGTCCTTTCTCTCGGTAGGTTAGAACTCAGTTGGATAATTGGCTGGGTAGAGGTCTTTGGCCGAGCTTGTATGATAAGTGGTGTTCTTGGATGGCTGGTAAACCGAAGGGGCTGAAGCAGCAAGTTGATGCTGCTGCTTTGGCAGCAACTGTCTACATGATTTGGAGGAATAGGAACAAATGTATATTTGGGTTTAGTTCTCTTTCTGTTGGCTATGTAATTCAAATGATCAAGTATTTTGTGAGGGGTAGACTAACTAGGCTTCCTAAGTTGAAAATTAGGAAAAATGACGTAGCCTTTTTTGAGAGTGTTTTTCAGTTGTAAGGCTGTGTATTTGGGATCGGTTTAGTGTGGTTGTACTTGGTTTGTTTGTTTTCAATATAATATTCTTTTCATAAAAAAAAAATATCAAGAAAATTCCCTATTCATTCAAGAGAATATGATCTTGTATTAGAATGAGAAAATTAAGGCCATATATAATGAATAAAATAGTCAGTAGCATATTAAAGTAAGAAATCTATAATGAATGGTTACTAGTACGGTTTGTTCAGCATACAAGATGAAACTAATCAAGATTCAGATTACTAATGTGGATAGACATCTTAGTAAATGTGTTGTATATAATAGAGATTATATATGACAGGACCGATGAGAATTAATTATCTTTATAAACTTGCCTTTTGACTTAAAGATTTAATTCTTATCATAATAGATGATTATTTTTAGATCAATCTAAATCCTTAGTATTCATGAAATCATGTTTATGTTTATTGGGTCTTTTGATTCACTCATTAAGGTCTCTTAGGATACTAAGGCTAATGACTTTTGTTTTGGAGATTCATTATCATGGATGGCTGGGAACATGAATTACAATAATGGAATCCATGCTTTCCTAACAGATAGAATATTGGTTCCCTTAAGGGTTGATTCTTGAACTAAGTAGTTATTGAGCTCAAATCTATAATTAGATTATAGATTAGTTATTCTCTAGTGAATTAATGGTACTAAGGGATCAAGAAGTAATTAGAAGGGTAAAATAGTAATTTTGACCAGCTCTAATTAACGAACCAATAATCGAGGACAGAACTACATATATTAATTATATCAAGGGACTACTAGAGAAAACTCTGTAAATATAATTCTATAAATACTTAGAGTGCAATTCCACATTTATAGTGGAGTAATCATGTAATTAATAAATAAGATTATTAGATTAAAGAATTTAATTAATAATCTAGTTTATTAGAACTTCGTATTATAGGTCCATGGTCCCCAGATCACCTCTGTCCTACACTGTCAAGGGTAAGGATGTCAAAAGAAAGTTTTGTTAAGAGAAATGACTAAATTGCAAAGGAATTAATTTTATAGGGCAATGAAATAATTATTTGATAATTATGGGAAATTGATTAATTGTGAATTAATTAATTATTTAACTATATAGTTTTTATTGTGAAAAACTATAGGTTAAAATTAATATTAATATTAATCTTGTTTGGATTAATATAAAGAGAGAGAATAATAAATATCTTATTTATAATATGATATTTATTTATTTTATTTAAAACTGATATTTTAAGATAAATTTAATTTTAAATTAAGTGATATTTATGTTGGGATAAATATCTTGTCTTAAAAGTTGATTAAATAAACAAATGAGAAAATTAGGGTAACCCAAATAGGGCCGGGCGACACAGACTGTACAATACAATGTGTGGCGCCTACATCAATGATTTTCATCCCTGAGATTTGAATTTTGAATTTCAAATAAGTTTGTTTAATCAGTTATTTAATTATTCTTTTTAAATATGATTTAAATAAATAATTAAATGAAAATATCTAATCAATTTTAATTTGAATTATATTTTAATTAAATAAAGATTATTTAATTAGATTAAATATCTTTATAATTCTGATAGTACATAACTTTTAGAATAAGGAATTATTATTATTTTGAATAATAAAAATACAAACTCTCTCTCTAAAGCGATAGTTTTCGCTAAACCTGAAAACTATTCTAAACCTTCTCTCTGTCAAAACTATCTAGATCTCATGTGTTGAGTACATCCAGGGAGTCTCATAAATAAACATTTTGAATCCTACGTGCCCACACATGTCCTTGTGTGTTTGAGGATTGGTTTGGAAGATCAGGATGTGAGATCTTAGAACAATGGATATGAAGATTGTTGAGTTATACAAAAAGACTCAAGGACACTTGATAGGCTACAAGAGGTAATCCCTGATCTATTTGTGTGATTTAATATTTATATATGTATATGATGCTGGCTGGTATTAATATTTATTAAAATGGGTCCATATATTCTGATGCGTACCTTTGATTTGATTATTTAATACCAACAATTAGTACCAGAGTAGTCTATACATATATATATATATATTAAATACTGTGTGGGTTTCTTACATTTTTTATATGTATGTTGATATGTATATTGAATGAATGGATATTTTTTTTTAATGTATGGTTTAATGATAGATCGTTAATTATATTGAGCTATTGGGTTAGGAATTTTATTATTTTTCTAGATCTTGTGTAAGCCATAAAGGGCATAGGTTTTTTGTAAATTTATTTGAGAAATATGTATTTTAAAAATTATGTACACAAAGATGAGGAGGAACCTGAGCCATGCACACCTAAGTGGCACACGCTCTGAGCCCCTACTTACCCTCGTGCACGCACAAGGCCTGAGCCTCCTGCAGCCGCGCGCTAGACGCAGCCCCAGCCCCGCGGCTCCTTGCGTGCAGCCCTATGGCTTCCAGCGCGCACCCCGCGCCCATGCGCTCGCGCACCCGCCTACCTCTGTGCCTGCCAGCCCCCTGGCCGAGCCCTTGCACGCCAGCTAGCCACTCAACCCGAGCCCATGGCTCCTTGTGCCGCCGGCCCTAGGGTACCATCTTGGTGCCCAAAACCCTAATTCCTAAGTTGTTGAAAATATCTTTTCTTGAATTAATTTTTCAATTATTTGAATTCAAAAGTTTAATTATCTTATTTTATTTTATTAGAAAATAAATATCTTTTAGTTTGTTTAAATATTTTATTATCTTAAGTTTAGATAATTATTTGAATTTGATTATTTAATTATTTAAATTCAACTAAATTAAAAAGATGACAAAAATGGTTGTTTAATTAAAAGTTAATTTTAATTAAATTAATTAATTAGAAAATTTATTTCTAATTAATACGTTGGGCGAAAGAAAGTTCCTAAAGACTAGCAAGAAAGCCTAAATGAGAGGAGGAGCATTCTTGGAGAGTCTTGAAAGCTACATAGGCTTAGATTGCAATTTTATTTCTAATTTTTTCAAAGGGTTGTAAATCTTAAAAATACTCATTAGTATTTGGTTCATCATTTGTTGTTTATTTATTTAAGTAAATGTTCGTTGATGTTCGATTGATAACTTGATCATGCATTAGTCAATTACATGTCATTCATGAAACCCCACACAATTTCTCATTAATCATGCATCTTCTAGAAACATGATTATCTAGGATTGTCCTATTTGTTTATATGAATTATTTTGGTGAAATAAATTACATGTTAATACTAAGTATTAAATTAGTCAAAACTTGGTAACTCACACAAAAATAAAGGCAATAGATTTTATAGGCCTTTAAGATAACCAACTTTATGTAAAAAGTGTTTTAGTAAAGTTAGATGAATGTAATGGGTAATTATTTAGATCACATTAATTATAGAAACATGCTCTTTTATAATTATATTTTTTGTAATTAATTATATTCATAGGGTTGTTAATAAACTAGTAATTAATTTGGAATTCATTGATTAGTTTAATAAAACACATTTAATTTAAAATAGTAAGTGGGAGAAGGTGAACATCTCAATGTGACCTATGGTCTCCATTATTAGTACAACACCTTGAGATATGAATAGGTCCTCGAGGCGGCTTTGTTTCTGTCCCCCTAAGGATGGTTTTCTGGACATATCAATACCGAGGTTGGCTTCTTAGGAAGATAGGAGGAAGTGATGTATTTTATGCTTGATCGACCCTAAGGCGACACTCTCTAAGTTAAGTCATGAAATCTGAAATAATGTGTTACACTTACAAAGATGCAATTAAGCTTTTGCGGAGGATAATTACATCTTGACCAAACAAGCGGTACTTTATATTTAAAAGAGAAAATAAAGACTTATTTTAAGTTTTAAATTATAAAGATAATATTATCTTATAAGCTATCTGCATTTAACTTGACTAACCCTAAGGCGACACTTTATTTGTTGGGTAGTTTTATCGTAGAAAAGTAAATGTTAATTTATGTGTTTTAATTGTTGCATTCATGCATCATGTTTACTTTCCAAAACATTTATATTTGTATCAAATGATAATATTATTGTATCTTATTTTCAGTCATAAAATGTTGCCACCCAATTATTTTCCTATAACATGCCCGATAATGCATAAAAAGATTGATGATCATATAAAGAAAGTAAAAATGACTGAAGAGGATGAAGATGGATAGGAAAATTCAACTTTGTTCATTTTTCTGGCCAAAAGTCTTAAACATATCTATAATGATAAGAGGCCTTCTCCTGTACCATCATGGGATGCAAGCAAAGAGGAACATGAGAAATATGCTGATTGGATGAGATCAAATCACATGGCGAGATTTTACTGTCTTAGTACCATGGAAGACAAGCTAAGGAAAAAGTTCAAACACATTAAATATGCTCGTGATTTGTGGGATGTTGCCTTTGAGGATTTACAGACAAGACCACAATCACGAAAAAGGTAGATATGATTTACCTTAACCTTAAGCTTAATAGTGGATTGTTTAACGCCCAAACGTGACTTCCACTTAGCGGTAGTCGTAGTATAGATGGTCGGTCGATTCCACAAGGAGGTAAAGAAACAAAGAACAAATAAAACGGTTAGAAGGTAAGTAATGTGAAAGTAGTAAAATAAATTCTATTTTTGTGGTTTTGAATAATTGAAATGAAAGGAAAATAAATGATAAAAGGGGTTTGGTGAGGCATCGAGGTTCCACAATATATTTTGGTCACCTATTTACTTTGATAATTTGCAAATGTATTTGAGTAATAAAATCTCTTAGTTTAAGTACATGCACATGTTATTGTTATGAGAAACCTAGAATCAACATAATACCATTGGCAATATGCAGTAAAAGACTACTCACAAAATAAAAAACTAATATCTAATGCTAATACTATTGTTATGAGAAATCTAGAAGCGACACTATACCATCTTGGCGATAATGCAGTAAAAGACTACCCACAAAATAATAAAATTAATATAAATTATTTTAGTAAAATTACATAGAAAAAGCTTGACTGAATCTATATAAAATTAATAATAAATATTAATTGCATAAATATTAATAGAAATAATAAAACTCAAACATTTGAACATTAAAATACTTTTATAAAATCAAAATAAAAAGATTACAAAATATAAAGCTTCACCCCTATCCTCACCAAAAGAAAACTCTAGCCTAAGTTAAAAGTCATTCTCACATTTTCCATTGAAAATGTGAGAAGACTAGGCTTAGAGATAAAATGGAGAAGAGGAAATAGAGAGAAAAGATGGTAGGGAGAGAAGTGTGTAGAAAATGTGTGTTTTTCAAATGAAAACTACATCCTATTTATAGGTGTAGAATACAAATAATCTATGGTAGAAATGACATGTGGAAAGCTACAATTGGTTGAGAGGGAAGCACATGGATTGCTAATTTTTGTTGAAAAGAAGACACTTCTATTGGTTGATAATGAAGCACATGGATTGTCAATATTTGTTGGAATAAGTTGTTATTGACATCTCTTATTGGTGGAGAAGAAATCGCATGGATTGGTGACATGACATCTTCATGAACTGGATTGGGCCTTTTCAATTTGGGCTTGACTTCTTCAAAATGCCAATTTTCTTCATTTTCTTCCACTTTTACTTCTTTTTCTTTTTGCTTTATTTTATTAAACCAAAATTGTATCATTTTCCTAAAAAATAAAAACAAATTAAATCCAAATTAAATATTTTCATTTATAAAATATATCACATTAATTCCATGAAAATATTAATTAAAACATAATTCATTTTGACAATTAAAATCAATAAATGTGCATTTTTGACCATTAATCATGGATTATGATACATAAATTTCTAAATCATTGATTTAGAAACCACTAATCATATTTTTGTTATTTGTTCTTCTTTATAGACACTTCAGGGATCAAGAGGAACTTGCAGATGGAAACAAAAAGTTGAAGAGGAAAAGTGGAAAGGCGTCTCGTTGAATAAAGCGTTGAAGAAAGTCCATTTATCTAAAATTCTTTAGTTTTATTAAATGAAAACTTTATTGTTGGTTCAACAATGTTTAGTCCATTTATTTTAAGTTAATTTGGAATTTTATTGCATGTAATGACGTTAGAATATTTTATTTATAATTGATTATTCTTATTTTTTTTTCTTTAGACATGTAATTGAATATTTGGACTTTATCGCTTTCGTTAAAGTGAACAAACGCTCAATAATTCAGAATTATTAAAAGTAGCAAAATTGCAAGGTAACAAAAGACAAAAAGTTTCAAACGAAGATAAACATATCTTTGGCATCTTAGACATGGTCATATAGGTCTAGATAGGATAACCGGTAAACAAAAGATAGACCTTTGAGAGAACTAAGAGTTGGAACTCTTCCAGTTTGTGATTCTTTTCTATAAGGAAAAGTGACCAAATGTCCTTTCTCAGTGAAAATCAATTGAGCCAAAGAATCTTTGGAGCTTGTATACAGCGATGTCTGTGGTCTAATCATTGTACAAGCAAGAGGTGGGTATGAGTATTTCGTCACTTTTATTGACGATTTCTCAAGATATGGTCATACTTATCTAATGCTTATGAAATTTGAAACCTTTTGAAAGTTTCAAGAATTTAAAGCTGAGGTTGAGAAGCAGTTAGATAAGACTCTAAAGACACTTCAATTTGATCGAGGTGGAGAATATTTGGATTTAAAATTCAAAGATTTCTTGCTGGAGCATGGTATTCTATCCCAATTCACAACTCCAAGAACGCCACAACAAAATGGTGTTTCTGAAAGAAGAAACAAGACCTTGTTGGACATGGTCAGGTCTATGTTAAGCTACTCTTCACTTCCTCTCTCATTCTGGGGATATGCATTTCAAATGGCCACGTACATTTTGAATGTAGCCCCATCTAAGACCATTAGAAAAACACCATTGGAACTATAGAATGGAAACAAACCTAGTTTGCACCATTTCTGCATTTGGGGCTGTCCTGCTCATCTTCTTATAACTAAATTAGGGAAAGGTAGGAAGTGTGCATTTTTGTTGGCTATGCTCCAGAAACAAGAGGTGGTAATTTCTATAGTACCAAGGATGAAAAGATATTTGTTTCAACAAATGCGACCTTCCTTGAACATGACTATATGAATAACTATAAACCTTGAAGCAAGGTAGTATTGGAGGAACTCACAGTTGATAACATTCCATCACAATCATCTTCATCATTAAATGATAAATGACAAATCGAGGAAACCATGATTCCTGAAAAAGAAACCCCGGTGAAATGTCGTAGTGGGAGGATTATGAGACAACCTGTTCGCTACAAACATGAGACACATGTCCTTGTTTTTGATACAGACAAGGTTGATCCATTGACCTTTAAAGAGGAAATGGATGGTCCTGAAAAGGAGAAATGGCAAGAAGCCATGAACCAAGAAATGGAATCGATGTATTCCAATTTTGTCTAGGAACTTGTGGATCCACCTAAAGATGTCAGGCCCATAGGGTGTAAGTGGATATACAAGAAGAAAAGAGGTGTAGATGGGGAAGTAGAGACTTTCAAAGCAAGGCTTGTAGCCAAAGGTTACACCAAGAGAGAATGTGTTGATTATGAAGAAAAATCTTCTCCTATGGCCATGCTCAAATCCATTCGTATCCTCTTATCCATAGTGGCTGCCAATGATTGTGAGATATGGCAAATGGATGTCAAGAAAACATTTTCGAATGACTATCTTGATGAAAGTATCTATATGGCACAAACAGAAGGGTTCATAAAGAAAAGGGAAGATCAAAAGGTGTACAAGCTGCTAACATCCATTTATGGATTAAAGCAAGCATCTAGATCTTGGAATATCACTTTTGATGAATCAATTAAAACATATGGCTTCGAACAGAATGTGTGTATAAATACGTTGATGACATTTTGCTCATTGGGAACAATGTAGAGACATTGTCAAACATAAATAAGTGGTTAGCTGAAAAGTTCCAAATGAAAGATTTGGGCGAGGCAAGCTATGTTTTGGGAATCCAAATCCTATGGGATAGTAAGAACAAGCTCTTGGCACTTTCTCAGGCTAATTATATAGATAAGGTGCTTGAAAAATTCTCTATGGAGAATTCCCAGAAAGGTCAATTGTCGACCAGACATGGAATTGCTCTCTCCAAGGAACAATGTCCCAAGATACTTTAGGAGGAAGAGGATATGAGAAAGTATCCCTATGCTTTAGTAGTTGGGAGTCTGATGTATGATATGTTGTGTACTAGGCCTGGCATATATTATGCAGGTGGGATTGTAAGCTGTTATCAATCAAATTCAGGTTTGGAATACTCGATTGCAATAAAGCACATTCTCAAGTATCTTAGGAGAACGAGAGACAATATGCTGGTATATTTAGGGGGTAAACTAAACCCTACTAGATACATTGATTCTGATTTCCAACCAGACAAAGACAGTCAAAAATTGATATTTGGGTCAGTGTTCACTCTTGGTGGAGGAGCTATTGTCTGGAGAAGCATTAAGAAATCTAGCACAACTGATTCAACCATGGAAGTCGAACACATATCGACTTGTGAAGCAGCTAAGGAGGTGGTTTGGTTGAGGAAGTTCTACACTGATCTGGAAGTAGTTCCAGATATGTATAAGCCATTAATCCTATACTGTGAAAATAATGGAGCAGTAGCTAACTCCAAGTAACGAAGAAGCCAAAAGAGAGGAAAGCATATAGAAAAGAATATCATCTGGTTAGTGAAAGATGATATATTGAGGTGATGTGACTGTTATGAAGATAGCATCGCAACAGATGCCTCACTTGCTTTGAGGGCAAAAGGGAGATAATTACGATTAATTCCCTAAAAGCATGTAAATACATTTTATTGGTTTTAAATAAAAGTACAATTTTATTATAATTATTGTTTGAATTAATTATAAAATAATATCAAGAAAATTCCCTATTCATTCATGAGAATATGATCTTCTATTAGTACGAGAGAATTAAGATCATATATAATGAATAAAATAGTCAGTAACATATTAAAGTAAGGAATCTTTAATGAATGGTTCCTAGTATGGTTTGTTAAGCATACGAGATGCAAGTAATCTAGATTTGGATTACAAATGTGGATAGACATCTTAGTAATATAATAGAGATTATATATGACAGGACCGATGAGAATTAATTATCTTTATAAACTTTCCATTTGACGTAACGATTTAATTCTTATCATAATAGATGATCATTTGTAGATCAGTCTAAATCCTGAGTATTCATGAACTCATGTTTATGTTTATTGGTTCTTTTGATTCACTTGTTAAGGTCTCTTAGGATAATGAGGCTAATGACTTTTGTTTTAGAGATTCAATATCATGGATGGTTGGGAACATGAATTACAATAATAGAATCCATGGGGGTGTTTGGCACCTTAACTAAAAAACTGTTTTTTGTTTTTAAAAGCTAAAAACTGTTTTTTGAAAATAAGTGTGGGTGTTTGGCATTGTTTTCAGAAAACAATTTTTAAAAACAAAGTTACAAAAAACAGAAAATTTTGAGAACAAGAAAAAGTTGTTTTCTGTTGTTCTCAAATTTTCTCACTTCTTATTTTTCATCATTTTTTCTTTTAAATTATTTTATCTCATTATTTATTGCAAACTTTTAAAATATTTTTCTCTTTCTAAATATATTTGTTAATTTTTTATTTAAGATTTTAAAAAAATAAAACTAAAAAATTGTTTTTAGAAAATATTAACCAAACACCTCTTGTTTTTTGAAAACTACAAAAACAGTTTTCTGTTCTCATTTCTGAGAACACAATTTTGAAAACAAAAAACAGAAAACAATACCAAACAGGCCCCATGCTTTCCTAACGGATCGAATATTGGTTCCCTTGAGGGTTGATTCTCAAACTGAATAGTTATTGAGCTCAAATCTATAATTAGATTATAGATTAATTATTTCCTAGTGAATTAATGGTACTTAAGGAGGTAATTAGAAGAGTAAAACGATAATTTTGACCAGCTCTAATTAGCGAACCAAGAATGGAGGACAAAGCTACATATATTGATTATATGAATGGACTACTAGAGAAAACTCTGTAAATATAATTCTATAAATACTTAGAGTGAAATTCTATATTTATAATTGAGTCATGGAATTAATAAATAAGATTATTAGATTAAAGAGTTTAATTAATAATCTGGTTTATCGAAGTTTCGTATTATAGGTCCATGGTCCTCAGATCACCTTTGTCCTACACTATCAAGGGTAAGGATGTCAAAAGAAAGATTTGTTAAGGGAAATGACTAAAATGAAAAGGAATTAATTTTCCAAAGCAAGAAAATAATTATTTGATAATTATCGGTGATTGATTAATTGTGAATTAATTAATTATTTAACTATATGGTTTTTATTTTGAAAAACTATAGGTTAAAATTAATATTAATCTTGTTTTGATTAATATAAAGAGAGAGAATAATAAATATCTTATTTATCATATGATATTTCTTTATTTAATTTAAAATTGATATTTTAAGATAAAGTTAATTTTGAATTAACTAATACTTATGTTGGGATAAATATCTTGTCTTAAAAGTTGATTAAATAAACAAATAAGAAAATTAGGGCAACCTTAATAGGGCTGGGCGACACACACTGTACAGTATATTGTCTGGCGCCTAGTGTCACAGGCCGACTATTTGGGAACTCCAAGTAGACGGAACGTGCGACACTTGCGGACACTCTAAGCTAGCAAGTCAGCCTACAACTCTCGCCTGCGTGCAAACAAACTCAGTGGTTAGTGAAAAACACATCTTGGACATGCAACGGGAAATAATGAAGTATGAGCAAGCACAATACAAGTCATTCCATAGAACGTCCACGCCACACAAAAGCATACAACAAGGCAAGTGGCACGTGATGGCCCAATGAAGAAAACAAACAAGTAACACATAGATTATAAGGAAGCATACACGAGCATGTATGGATAAACTTTGTTTTATTAATATATAGCCTTAATAGGGCAAGGGAGTACACAGCTTAAGCCCCTATCTACTGGTTGCCATGGTGCTTCCCTAAGTCACCAGGTCACCTCCCCCTAAGGAGCCTTCTAGGGATACAAGGACTTCCCAGTAACATATATTATTTTTGTCTGGGAGACATATGCATAATTACAAAATTGCCACTACCCTACCCTATGAGGTTGCTTGGTGCAAGACTTGACTAATGATCAAGCACCAAGGCATGCTCACTTACAAAATGGCCCCATATGGGTGTGCCAAAGGGGCAGCACGCCACACTCTCGCCCACTTAATTCTTCGGTGTCCTCGACAAAGTAGCTTGTAGATCTTCAATCTTCTGCATGAGCTTTTTCAAGTCTTCCACCCTCTCCTAATTTATCTCGTCATCTACAAGCCCCTTCCATCTTACGAGATATTCCTTGTGCTTTTTAGGGTCAGTGGTGATCGTCCTCTTCGCTAGGATTTCTTCAGGTTGACGGTTGCTCCTTGGCTGAATGATGACTCCTTCTCTGGTTGACTGGTTGTGCTCTAGATTTGCTGGATCTTCAAGATACGACTTCAAGTTACTGACGTGAAGGATCGGGTGTATCTTCATCCACGCTAGTAGGTTGGCGTTGTAGGAGGTTAGGCCAACTTTTAAGATGATTGAGACCGGACCCTCGTACTTGCGAACGAGTCTAATGTCTCAACTGTTCGGGCCTCAGCTTGATTAACACTAAGCCACCTACTTTAATTTCCAGTGGTCTGCGATTCTAATCTGCCCACTTCTTCATTCTTTTTTTATGCTTTTTCTTAATAAGCTCGGGAAATCTCTGTAGTTTTCTTCTAGTCTTTTGTGAAGTGAAAGGCTCGCGGGTTCCAACCACGGTATTCGTCCACTGTGTGGGGGCAACAGTGGTTGTTGTCCATTAACAACTTCAAAAGGGCTATTATTCAATGAAAAAATCTTTTGAGAGTTGAAGAAAAATTAAGCTACATTGAGTTGTTGCGGCTAGTTCTTCTGATTGGCATTGACAAAGTGGCACAAGTACTCCTCCAACATTCCATTGAATCTTTCTGTCTGCCCATCTATCTACGGGTGGTAGCTCGAGGATATGTTCAATTGTTACCCCAAGAGGCTGAATAGTTCAGACCAAAAGGTCCCAGTAAATCTTCCACCTCGGTCACTAACAATGTTCTGGGGCACTCCCCAATATTTGACAATGTGCTTGAAAAATTGTCGTGCTGTCGCTTCTATCGAGCAGTACTTCGACACCGGGATAAATGTTGCGTACTTCGAGAATCTGTCCACGACCACCAAGATCGCACTTAAATACCCTGTCTTTGGTAGGCTGGTTATAAATTCAAGCGACACACTCTCCCATGGTCGGCTTGGGACTCGCAACGACTCTAACAACCCAGGTGTCTTGTTTCTCTCAACCTTGTCTTGCTGACAGATGAGACAAGTCTTGGTGTACTCCACTACATCTTCTTGCATCTATGGCCAATAGTATCCCTACCTCAAAAGGGCATGCGTCCTCTGCCACTCTGGATGATCCACCCACACAGTGTCATGACATTCACTTAGTAATGTCTTCCGCAAATCTCCAGCTTTCGAATCATACAAGCGGCCCCCTTTGGCCCACAGAAGATCATTCTCCACCCAAAACTGGCGAGTCTTGCCTTCTTTCACGAGCTTCAGAATGGTTCTGACAACCGGGTCTTTCTCCAGGTTTTCTATGATGCGCTCCTTGATGGGAGTGTTCACCATGCTAGCTGACAAACTAGCCGAGATCTTTAGAGTCACCAATTCTACTTTGCGACTCAAGGCATTGGTTGTCTGGTTCAAGCGTCCTGCCTTGTGTTGGGTAAGGAAATGACTAACCGCTACATTGTCCGTCTTAACCACAAACTTTGACCCCAGCAAATAATGTCTCCACACCCGCAAGCAATGGATAACCACGAGGAGTTCCTTCTCTTTGGCAGCATATCGCCTCTCATCTTCAGACAGCTTGCGACTTTCATATGCTACCGGGTGATATTCTTGTACCAGTACCCCTCCCAAAGCATAATCTGACACATCCGTCTGTACTTGGAAGGGCTTGCCAACATCTAGAAAGGAAAGAACAAGATCCTTCATCATGGTTTCCTTAAAACTCCTGAATGCTTCAGCATACTTATCAGTCCACGCCCATGTCACACCCTTTTTCAACAGCTCAGTCAAGGGTGTTGCTCTTCTTGAGTAGCCATCCAGAAATTGTCTATAGTAGTTGGCTAGGACCAGGAAATATCATAGTTCTTTCACGTTTATGGGGGCTTTCAACTCTTGGATTGCCCTCACATTTTCCAGGTCCATACAAATTCTGCCACATTCCACAACGTGGCCTAGGAACTTGATGTTGTCATGTGCAAATGAGCATTTCTCGCGCTTCACATATAGTTGGTTCTCTCTCAACTTCTGAAACACTTAAGTCAAGTGTTCTTGATGCTCTTCAAATGTGGCGCTGTAAACCACGATATCATCCAAGTACACCACCACGAACCTGTCTAGATACTCATGCAATACTTGATTCATCAGTGTGCAGAAAGTGGCTGGTACATTCATCAACCCAAATGACATAACTCGAAATTCAAATGCTCCATATCGAGTAAGGAAGGTTGTCTTTGGTTCATCCCCATCTGTGATCATCACCTGATAATAGCCCAATCTCAGGTCCAACTTTGTGAAATACTTGGCTCCACTTAGCTGGTCGAACAAATCAACGACTAGAGGGATGGGGTAGATGTTGCAAACCGTCACCTTGTTGAGAGCCCTATAATCAATGCACAGTCTAAAGCTCCCATCATGTTTCTTCTAGAATAGCACAGGTGCGCCAAATGGCACCTTTGAAGGAATGATGAAGCCTGCCTCCAATAACTCCTTTAGTTGCTTTCTCAACTCTTCTAGCTCAGGGGGTGCCCTTCTGTAAGGCACTTTTGTTGGAGGTTTCACTCCTGGTACTTGCTCTACCTGGTACCAGCTCTATCTGGTGATCAATCTCCCTTCTTGGCGGCAAGGCTTTGGCCAGTTTATCTGGAATCACGTCCCCATACGTCTTCAAGGCCCTCTTAATTTCAATTGGAATAATCTCTCCCACTGTTTCTTCAAACACGAAGGGTACCGCTACATAAGTGGGCTCCCGTTTCTTCATGCCCTTCTTAAATTGTAAAGTTGGTAGAACCTTCACACCAGGGGGTGGTATCACCTTTGAAGGCAACATCAAAGGTGTCTCCCCCATTATGAGAAAGCTCCCAGTAGCAGGAATTGGGATGGCACCTTTCTCGGTTAGGAAGTCCATTCCCAAAACTCAATCAAAGTCATCCATATCGACCACCACTAAGTCGGTCTACCCCTCCCACATGTCGATCTTAACTTTTACGCCTTTTGCCACTCCTATTGTAGCCAAGGCCTTTGAGTTGACCGCCTTCATGCGGCCTGCATCTTTCTCCATCTTTAGTTCCAGTCATTTGGATTCGAGCTCGGAGATGAAGTTGTGTGTGGCGCTAGTATCAATCATCATGCTCTTGGCTGGCTTGTCGTTGATGGTGACGTCCAAGAACATCAGTCCCTTCCTCAGGGCCTTCTTCCCTTTTAAACCATGCTTCTTGAGAGCAGTCAACAGGCAGATAGCGCCCATGTGCGCGTACTCTTCATCCTCCTCTTCTCCTTCACGCTGTTCCTCTTGGCCAATGAGAGCATTCAACTTGCCCCTGTAAGGGAAAACTGCTGATTTATGTGGTCCTTTACAGAGCCAACAAGCTAGTGGCTTCTTCCCTCTAATAGTATCTGTCCCATTGGAAGAACTGGACTCCGCTGTCCTCTTCTCCCCCCCATTCTTTCTCTGCCACGACTTCCCTGATTTCTCACTCCTAGCGCTACTTGAGCTGATTGGAGGGGTAGCCCTCTTTGGCAGGCTGCTCTCCGGTGTGTAATCTGTCGAGTGTTCAACAACATCTTGAGTGGTGGCTAGGTCAGTCACACACTGCCTCTGAAGTTCTTGTTTGGCCCACGGTTTTAATCCTTCAAGGAAACAGAAGAGTCTGTTTACTTCGGACATGTCCTTAATATCGAGCATCAGTCCCGAAAACTTCTTCACATATTCTCGGACAGTCCCGACTTGTTTAAGCTCTCTCAACTGGCATCAAGCCATGTTGGCGACATTTTCTGGCAGAAACTGTTTCTTCAATTCTCTCTTCAAATCTCCCCATGACGTGATGGTGCATCTACCATTCTCAATGTCATCATACTTTGTCCTCCACCACACCTTGGCATCCCCTGAAAAGTACATGGTGACCATGGCGACTTTTCCTTCTTCGGAATCGGCCCACATGTCTCTAAAGTAGTGCTCCATGACAAAGAGAAAATTTTCCAAGTCCTGTGCATCTCTAGCCCCGTTATAAGGCCTCGGCTCAAGCACTTTAACTCGGCCATACTCCATACCTATCGGCCCTGTTGCAGGCGCATTCCCAACTGCTCACATGGTTAGGTTCACCTTTGCAAATAGTCTAGTCATCTTCTCTCTGAGCATGCCAATTGAATCCCTGCAGTCCTCCATGATGTCGTTTATGGAGTCTTGTTGGTCCTTTAGCATGCGCTCCACCGCTGCAATACGCTCCTCCCACCGAGGGGTATCCGATGTATTTGTTGGAGTGTTTCTTTTCTCCAATGCAATTATTCAGGCTAGTAGAACATCGTTTTACTTCTCTAGCACGGCTATGTGATTGCTTGCGACGGACGAACCAGAATTACGGCAAGTAGAGGATAGATCTTTGACCATCTCGTCCAGGCCATCTAATTCCCCCACGCGCTACTCAAGCGCTTTGTTCCTCTGAGTATTGCTCACCATTTGTGGGTTCCACCAAGCATTCTCTAACCTGGCTCTGATACCAATTGTCATGGGCCAACTATTTGGGAACTCCAAGTAGACAGAATGTGCGTCACTTGCGGACACTCCAAGCTAGCAAGTCAGCCTACAACTCACGCATGTGTGCAAAAAGACTCAGTGGTTAGCCACAAACACATCTCAGACATGTAATGGGTAATAACAAAGTATGAGCAATCACAAAGCAAGTCATTCCATAGAACGTCCACGCCACACAAAAGCATACAACAAGGCAAGTGGCTCACGATGGCGCAATGACGACAACAATCAAGTAACACATAGACAATAAGGAAGCATACACGGGCAAGTATGGATAAACATCATTTTATTAATATATAACCTTGATAGGGCAAGGGAGTACACAGCATTAGCCCATTAGTTAGATCTTGTATTTTTTTTTTCAATGAAAAAGTTGTCCAATTCACCGATTCAATGTTAATCGATGATTCATCAATTATCTCATTATTAATTATCAAGTCTTTTTCTTTTTTTTCTTACTCAATTCATATATTGCGATTTCTTTCTCTTTCAATAAAATTAGGTTTATTTTTTTAGAGTTCGTTTATTATTTTTTGCTGGTGGCCATGGTGCTTCCCTAAGTCACCAGGTCACCTCCCCCTAAGGAGCCTTCTAGGGATACAAGCTCTTCCCAGTAAAATATATGGTTTTTGTCTGGGAGACAAATGCATAATTACAAAATTTCCACTATCCTACCCCATGAGGTTTCTTGGTGCAAAACCTGACTAATGATCAAGCACCAAGACATACTCACTTACAAAATGGCCCCATGTGGGTGTGCCAAAGGGGCAACATGCCACACTTAGCATCAGGGATTTTTATCCCTGAATTTGAATTTTGAATTTCAAATAAATTTTTTTAATCAGTTATTTAATTATTCTTTTAAATATGATTTTAAAAAAATTAAATGAAAATATCTAATCAATTTTAATTTGAATTATATTTTAATTAAATAAAGATTATTTATTTAGATTAAATATCTTTATAAGTCTGATAGTACGTAACTTTCAGAATAAGGAATTATTATTATTTCGAATAATAAAAATACAGACTCTCTAAAG
This sequence comes from Humulus lupulus, assembly GCF_963169125.1. Taxonomy (NCBI): domain Eukaryota; kingdom Viridiplantae; phylum Streptophyta; class Magnoliopsida; order Rosales; family Cannabaceae; genus Humulus; species Humulus lupulus. The sequence goes on from NC_084798.1 coordinate 85,356,735, forward strand.
CGATAGTTTTCTCTAAACCTGAAAACTATTCTAAACCTTCTCTATGTCAAAACTCTGTAGATCTCATATGTTGAGTACATCTAGGGAGTCACATAAATCAACCTTTTGAATCCTACATACCCACACACATCCTTGTGTGTTGGAGGATTGGGCTGGAAGATCGTGGATTTATACAAAAAGACTCAAGGAAACTTGATAGGCTACAAGAGGTAATCCCTGATCTATTTGTATGTGATTTAATATTTATATATGTGTATGATCCTGGCAGATATTAATATATATTATAATGGGTCCATATATTCCGCTCCGTACCTTTGATTTGATCATTTAATACCAGCACAAGGGAGATCTACATTTGCGCCCATAAAGCATATCATAAGGAGCCATCCCAATAATGGACTAATAACAATTGTTATAGGAGAACTCCATCAGGGGTAAGTATTGACTCGAAGACTTTGAAAAGTCCAATGCACAACATCTCAGCATATCTTCTAAAATCTGAATGGTCCTCTCAGACTGCCCATCCGTCTGGGGATGAAAAGCGGTACTGAACTTCAACTTTGTACCCATTGCTTTCTTCAATTTCGATAACATACAATTATGTGTGCTGATTCACAGAGTAGGTAGTCTTAACTGGTAGGAAATAGGAAGACTTAGTGAACCTATTTGCAATGACCCAGGGATAATCATGTTGTTTTGTGGTCCCAGGTTACCCTACCACATAATCCATTGCTATGTCTTCCCATTTCCATTTTGGAAGATAAAGTTGCTAAAGTAGCCCTGTTGGCCTTTGGTGTTCTGCTTTCACTTGCTGACATGTAAAACATCTGTAAAATACTCAACATTATATTTCTTCATTACAAGCCACCAATACAATGGTTTAAGGTCTTGGTATATCTTTGTCGACACTGGATGTAAGGAATAAGGCATTGTATGCGCCTCTTTCATAATACATGCCTTAATCTCATCATTGTTAGGCACACAAATCATATCCTTATATCTCTGCAATCCACTGTTATACATTGCGAAAGTCACCGCTACCATTTTCCTGTACCAAAGCCTCTTGCTTCATTAGGGCTTCATCCACCTTCTGCCCTTCTTTGATCTATTCCAATAGGGAGGACTATAGATTGAGGTTTGCTAAGCCTACTGTTACTAACTCAATACCAGCATTAATGATATATTTCTACAGAGTTGTCTCTATTGTGCTCATAGCTGAGACACTTCCATGTCCTCACCTACTCAATGCATCGACCACCACATTGGCCTAGCTTAGGTGGTATATAATTTCGAAATTGTAGTCCTTTACTAATTCTAACCACCTCTGATGTCTCACATTCAACTCTTTCTGAGTGAAGAAATACTTCATACTTTTATGGTCAGTGTATATCTAACACTTATCTCCATAAACATGATGTCTCCATATTTTCAGGGTGAACACAACTGTTTCTAATTCAAGATCATGGGTGGGGTATCTTTGCTCATAGTCCTTGAGTTGTCTCGAGGCATGGGCTATGAATTTCCCATTTTGCATCAATACGCAACCTAAACCATTCTTAGATGCATCACAATACACTAAGAACTTCCCGCCCTCTGCGAAAACACAAAGGATTAGTGAAGAGATTAACTTATCCTTCATAATCTGAAAGCTTTCTTCACACTTCTTAGTCCATGTGAACTTTTGGTGTTTGCGAGTAAAGTTTTTCAAGGGTGTGGCAATCTTAGAGAAACCCTCTTCAAACTTCCGGCAGTAACCTGCTAACCCTAAGAAGCTTCAAACCTCTGAGGCGTTCTTGGGTTGAGCCTAGTCTCTATTGGCCTTGACCTTTGCTGGATCCACTGATATTCCATTATTGGAAACTATATGCACTTGGAAAGTCACTTGTTCCAACAAAAATACACACTTTGAGAACTTAGCATAAAGTTGGTGGTCTCGTAGTCTATTGAGCGTCAACCTCAAGTGCTCCTCATGCTCCACTACAAATTTATCCAAGAAGTCCTTATACACCATGTTCATGATGTCCATGAATGCCGATGGGGCATTAGTGAGTCCAAAAGACATCACTAGGAACTCATAGTGCCCGTAGCAGGTTCTGAATGTTGTTTTAGGAATATCTCTTCCTTCAACTTTAGCTGATGGTACCCAGATCACAGATCAATCTTTTAGAACACTACTACCCCTTGTAGTTGATCAAAGAGGTCATCTATCCTAGGCAGAGGATATTTGTTCTGAATCATGACCTTATTGAGTTCTCGGTAATTGATGCACATCCTCATACTCCCATCCTTCTTCTTTAAAAATAGTACCGATGCTCTCCATGGTGAATGACTAAGTCATATGAATCCCTTGTCCAACAATTCCAGTAGCTGGGTTTTGAGTTCCTTCAACTCTACAAGTGCCATTCGGTAGGGTCCTTTGGATATTGGTGTTGTTTCTGGTGCAAGTTTGATAAAAAGTTAAATTTCTCTGTCTGGGGGTAAACCTAGTAAGTCCTCGAGAAACACCTCGAGGAACTCACAAACAATGAGAATATTCTCAGGTTTTAGCTCAGTCTCTCTAGACTTATCAACAATGTTTGCCAAAAATGTTGAACACCCATGTTGTATCATGTTACAAGCTACTAATGCATATATGATAGGTGTGTGAAATCTCGTCACTTCTCCCTTCAAAGAAAAGAGTTTCGTTCCTCAGGTCTGAACTCCACTGTCTTTCTCCGACAGTCTATCGTTCCTCCATATTTGGCTAACTAATCCATGCCAAGTATAACATCATAATTTGGTATGTCTAACTCTATGAGGTTTGTTGGGAACTCTTTGCCTTCAACTACTATAGTAGCTGACTATGACCACCTAGTTGACAACATAATGTCCCTTGATGGTAACATGGTACTAAAACTACGCTTAAACAATTTACATGGCAAACCCAGTTTATCAATTACATTTATAGCAACATAAGAGTGAGTTGCTTCAGAATCAATGAGGACTCTACATATCATACCAGAAATAGGAATCTGACCTGTGATGACGGTGTTACTGTTGGCTACTTCCTTTTGAGTCAAGGCAAAGACTCTTGCTGACGCTAGATTTCCATTATTGCTCTGCCCTGCTCCTGATCTCCACTATGGGCAATCTTTCTTCAGATGGCCTATTCGACCACACTTGTAACACTTGTTTGTGTCTGCCTGACATTCCCCCAAATATCGATGCGAGCATTTAGGACAGCTGGGGTACTCAACTTTATGGTTTTGGTGGTTTCTGCGGTCATGACAATTGTTGTGATTGTTTTGGTGGTTACGGTTGCTATGATTGTTGTCATTCGAGACCAGGGGTCTAGGCCTCTTGTCATTACCACTACTTTGCCCTTCATGGGCCTTCCTTTTGTTTCCCTCATAGAAACCCTTGTTTCTGTTGGCTTCCCTTCTTGCCGAACTATCCTTCAATATGTGGTCCTCCAAGTATTCCACATCAAGAGCATTATCCAAAACCTCAGCGTAACTAACCACCTCAGCACTGGTTATCTTGACATCTCTAGAAATCATGGGCTTAGGTCCTCTCATAAACCCCTGGACTCGCATGTCCTCATTTGGTACTATTTGAAGTGCAAACCTCGCAAATCTATCAAGCATAATCGGTAACAAAAAGGTTTCTGTGAACCATGGTTACAAACTCATCCACCCTGGTTGCCAGTACAGTTGCATAGCAATACTTTTTGCTAAAAGCTTGAAAGAAATCTTCCCAAGTCATAGTGTTTAGGTCACGGGTCTGCTTCACCACGTTCCACCATATCCTTGCATCCATTTTGAGTAGGTGACCTGCACACGAAACTCTTTGACAGTCTTTCAGCTCTATGTGGTTAAAGATAGCCACTACTAACTTCAACCAATCTTTCGCCACCATAGGATCAGATTTTCCTTCGAAGCTAGGTGGGGCCATCTTCCTAAAGCATTCATAGACTGGATCAAAACCGTAAGCCATTGGAAATGGTGCATGTGGTGGTACTGGAGGTTCAGGCTGTACCAAGGATACTTGGGGTGCTTGAGGTACTTTCCTGACTTGAGCCAACTCTTCATTTCTCTGCCTTAATTGTTCTTTCAATCTTGATATCTCTATAACTAAATCCATAGCTGGGGTTGCTGGTTGGGTTGGTGTCATTATCAGGTCAATGATTTCTGCAGCATTTTGGTTTGTAGAGGCACCTCTTCCTTGGCTCTTCCCTTTCCCCTTCCACCTCTTGCTCCTCTTCCTCTTGTTGACATTATAATATTCTAAGTCACCAAAAGAAAATCATAAGAGGAGATAAATCACATAGTTTTTTGGTTACTTAAAAGCTAGTCATGAAGGTTGTCATACATACTCATATCCACACAACATTTAGAGTCTGCAAGAGAGTATTAAAGATAAAAACTTATAATATCCGAAGTTTTCTCAAAAGTACCCCATAGATCAAACAACCAACAAAATGTCTAAATATAACCACAATAATCCATAAGTTTTAAAGGGTCTTTAAGGAAGTCCCCCTTTTATTTAAATAGGATTTATTTTGTGGAATATGAATATGACTCTAGTTCTCAATGGTGGACTCGTCCCTTGAATTGTAATTGAAGATGTTTTCTGAGATGTGGAAGTAATCAGGGGTGCTAGCCATTGCCCTCAGCCTGACGCTCACTTTTGGTATGGTGTGTATTGCTTCTTGATGCGCCATTTCCCTTTCCAAGTTGTGTATTGTCTAGAAATGTTCCTATAAACCTCCATCCTCATTCTTTATTAGGACCGCCTCCAATCGATGGAACACATAGTTGTCCACTAGGTCGTAGATGGTGTACTTGAGAGTATCAAAATCTAGGTCATCTTGGACGATGTCGTGCCACGATGCGGTCAATTGGAGAAGAGATTCGGGGTATATTGCCAGGGACTCCCTCATCACCAATACTATTGCTCAATAGGTCAAAGCAGTGCTCCTCTCTTGTTGATCATTCCTTGTATACACTCACAAACTACTGCGATTGTCTTTCGTACGATGATCCTCTAGTCTTTGTTGTCTTCATCGAGATGAACCTTTGGTATATCGCAAATCTCTGTAAGTAACTGTTTCTTGGTGTTCCTAATGATAGGAGGCTTCTTTTCTATATTGCACTTACAAAACTAAATATTTTAAAAAAGAAAGCAAATAGTAATTAAAGCAAATACTTACGACATGGTGAGGTGGGATTTTCGCGTCTTTAGCATGTATGATGAGGGTCCTTGGAAACATTAATGACCGTGCTCTGATACCATTTGTAAGAACACCCTAATCTATTACTTTATAAAAATGTTGCTCAACTCATATTTATTAGAAAAATACCATTCTAGAGAAAAGGTTCAGTGGGTCCTTGATAAAACATGCAATTTGAACATAATAGTTTGAAATAAAAATATTGTCTTTATGCAATATTTGAAAATAAAATAAAAATATTAAATCCCATTGAAGTAATTACAATCATAAACCATAACATAAGTTCTTACTTATTCTTGTCGCTCATCTTGATCGTTAAATAACTCATAAGACACCCCATGTCATACATGCCTATACATCGGAACTTCCCACATAACAGTTCGTGCTATGGAGAAACCCTATTGCCTACCTGAAAGGGGGGAAGTAAGTGGTGAGCTAAAAGCCTAGTAAGGAAGTACAAACAAATACAACAATATTCAAGAAAACACAAGGAAAACTACATACATATCGTAAACTCATGGAAAGTCATATCATATTCATATATAATTCATACTCATATTCATAATCATAATCATACACCTTGTGAACATGGCACCCCTATTGTCCATGTCACATCATGAGGTAACCAGCGAAAGCATAAACTGGTAAAACCTCCTCTATGCAGTCAGCCACCAACAAGAGCTCCCAAGCACTTCATATTTCTATTAAAAGGCCCTAGTTTTTGAAACCCTATGCTCCTATGGGAAAGGAAAACTCTCCCAATTTATTTCCCCTTTATTCTTGATTTTAAAAATTGTGGATGCTCAATATTCCGCGCCCACAAAAGATCCAAGACGCGCCTAGGCACGGGGCCCTGCCTTGCTCGGCCATGTCCAGGCGAGAGGCCCCGCTTCACTCTCAGCACACCCATGCGAGGCCACCCTCGGCCACGCGAGGCCCTTCTCGGCGTCGCACCTCGCCCACTCGAGGCCACCCTCGGCCATGCAAGGCCTGTCTCGGCGTCGCGCCTCACCCACGCTAGGCCACCCTCAGCCACGCGAGGCCACCCTCGGCCACACGAGGCCACTCTTGGCCATGCAAGACCCGTCTCGTGCTCAGCCTCGGTCACGCGAGGCCCAGCTCCCAGCGCCTCGCAAGCAAGGCCCGTGCCCAGGCGCGGACCCATTGTCGCCCCGCCTTGCACTCAGCCACGACTGCGCGAGGCCCAGCAACCTTTACATGTAAAGCCACGCGTGGATGATGTCAGGGTTCAAGGTGGCCCACAAGAGACAAAAATAATATGAACAAGGTACCTCTAAAGGGGTACGTACATGCCTACAGGGATCATGGGACAGGCCTGACACCTGTACCCGACAAATAGTGGCGGTTGGGAGTAGTACGAGGAGTGGCTACACCACCACCACGTCTTTGACACCCGTACAAGACAAGTAGTGGAGTCATGACCGGGTACAAAAGCTGAGGTGCTCCCACGAACTCTGACCATGTACCAGAGCCGACACCACTACCCCTGGAACCACTCTCATGTTAGTGTACTCGTGTACCATCTGGTCCCCTGGACCACCATGTACCCAAGGACATTAGAGCCTACTATAAAATGAACTCTAACTCCACCTAAAAGGGGGTTGGAAAATTTACTATAGCAAGGGCATCATTGTGAATGAAAATTTATTTCTCCATTGTTGTTCTGCAATTGTTCTCAAGTTAATACTTAAATTTCTAAGGCTTTTCTGTTGACAATCTTTACTTTGCAATTATTTCCAACTTAACTTAGTTGACGAGTTCTCACCATCAACAGTTTGGCGCTGTCTGTGGGAACTTAAGTTCCAAGCTACTGTTCTACAATTACTTCCAGTGAGAAGAAATGCCAAGACGTTTGAAGCAACTCAGGGAGCCATGAGAGGTGGAGGTCCACCTTAACGGAGTCCAGCTGAAGGCCTCCATGAAGGATCCCCCTCCACCCAGAGATGTGGAGCCTCCAAGGGACCCGGAGGTTCCCGAGGGTGATAGAGAGGCCTCGTCACTAGCCATCCCACCCGGAAGGAGTCCTCCAAGGGCACCATCAGGGAATGCCAACGAATTCCCGCTCCCTAAACCGCCACAAGTACCGAACTCCGGCCAGCAAGCCCGGGCCCCTCGACGCGTAGACATGATAAGCATCCCCAGGTCCATTCTGTGAGCTCGAGTTCGAAATCTCGATTCTATGAAGAAGAAATACGTGAGCTCCACTGTAAGAACCAACGGTTGGAGACCACCCTGGAGAACATGCAAGAGGTGCTGAATGGCCTATTGCAGGGTAAGTCGAGTGTGACTTTGCCCAAGAGAAAAAAGAAAGGTCAAGAGGGGGTGGAGACCACTGTGCCGGTAGATGATGGGAGGACCCAACACTCCACCAGTAACACCCCCCGAGCGAAGCAACGCGAACATCCTGAACCACCGAAGTAGGCCCAGAAACCAGAGCTAAGGACCAACGCTGCCCCTCGCAACGGGGACGGGGCCACCTCTAAAAGAGCACCCTCGGATTTACGGGAGGAGCTCAATAAAAAGAGGGCGTGTGAAGGGACCACGCCTCCTATGGCGCCTCAAGAGGGCAAGGGAAAGGCAGATCTTAACCCGTCCGCTTTGAGGAACTCTCTAAGAAAGAGGAGGCAGGACCTGGACATAGAAATGAGGAGCCTGCGAAGCATGATCGTCACCGCCTCTGGCGGTCAGGAGGAGTTCGACCATGAGTCACCCTTCGTTAGGGAGATCCAGGACATCTGGCTCCCTGTCAACTTTAAAGAGCCCCACATGACCCCCTACGAAGGAAGCATGGATCCAAAATACCATCTAGATAAATCTAACGACTTGATGAAGCTGAGGGGAATTGCCAGCAGGGCGAGATGTCATTGCTTCGCCGTCACCTTAAAAGGACCTGCGTACAAGTGGTTCAAAAGACTTAGACCGGGGTCCATCAGGTCTTGGCGGCAGCTTTCTGATGAGTTCCTCCAGTAGCACCACGGCGTGCGCAACTACACGATGCCAGGCACCAGCCTCGCAAATGTGAAGCAGGGAGAAAACAAGAGCCTGAAGAGCTATATTCATAGGTTCAATATGGAGGCAGCCAAAGTAGGGAGCCTGACTCGCCGAGAGCTGAAAATGGCCATCACAGCAGGAGTACGTCCAGGAAGCAAGTTATGGAATAACATGCTCAAGAGGGAGGTCACAGACTTGGATGATTTCTACGAGCGGGCACAAAAATACATTCGCGTGGAGGATGGTCATGAGAACCTCAAATCCGGAGAAGGCCCATCACCCCCGAAACCTTCAGCCCGAGAAGACCCGAGCGGTGCAAAGAAAAAGGGGGTTTATGAAGGAACAAGGAACGATCGCCCCTGGAAGCATCAACGCTCTGAGGAGAGCCCACAATGCCCCTACACCTTTTACACTGACCTCACACATGCGAGGGAGCATATTTTCGTTGCGAACGAAAACCAGGTCCCTTTCAAAAGGCCCCCACCAATGAAAAAAGACCGGTCCAAAAGAGACCCCAGCAGGTATTGCCAGTATCACAAAGATGTCAGCCACACCACCGCGGAATGCAACCATTTGAAGGTGGAAATCGAGGAGCTCATTCTCAGGGGACATTTGAGCAGGTACGTGCGCAAGGAGAGCCAGAAGCCAGAAGAAGGAGCGTCCTCGCCGCGGGCATGAGAGGTGGCCCCAAAAATATAGGGAGAGGTCAGGACCATATTTGGAGGACCGAGATTCGGAGGCGATTCGAGGAAGGGGCGAGACAAGTACGCTAAGGAGGCCAGACGAAGTCCACCACCTTGTGTTTTGAGTTTGGAGCAACGCCCCCCGAAGAGCTTCAAGGGTGAGAATGACTCGATAACTTTCACTGAAGAAGATGCGCAGGGGGTGCATTTCCCTCATAATGACCCCCTGGTGCTAACGACCCAGCTTGCTAACATGAGGGTACATCGGGTCTTGGTGGATAACGGGAGCTTTGTGGAGGTCTTGTATCGACCAGCGCTGGAAAAGATGGGATTGAGCCTCCGTCACCTAAAGCCTTGCACTACGTCTTTGTATGGGTTTACGGGAGATTCGATGCAGCCCCTGGGGGCAATCGAATTAGCCCTCACCATGGGGGAACGACCTAGGCAAACCACCGTAATGGCTAACTTTTTCGTGGTGGATTGCACCTCAGCCTTCAATGCGATATTAGGGAGACCCTCTCTGAGAGAATTGAAGGCGATAACTTCTGTGTATCACCTGGCTATGAAATCCCCAACCCCGGGGGAGTAGCATGCGTGAAAGGGGAGCAGAAGGAAGCAAGGGAATGCTATAACATGTCCCTCCGCACAGCCACCAAACCATCTGTACCGATGGCAATGGTTGTGTATGAAGGAGCGACCCATACAAATTAGACTCACACAAGTTGGACCCACGAGTTACGGATCATCTCGAGAAGTGCTACCAGCGAGGCTTCGGCACTCAGTGCAGAAAGAACCTGTGTTTAGTTTGTTCCTTGTTGTTTTAGCTTAATTTAGTAAGAATCAAAGAGGCTACCTAGGCAACCTCCTAGTTAGATGTAACCCTTTTATTTACAAGATTGGTTGTAAATCGCATGCTATGAATGAAATTGTTTGCAACTTCATGTGTTACTTTTCTTCGCTACGTGGGCATCAGCCAAAGTGCCTGCCGAAATAAATTTCACCAAACACTTGGGGGGCAGAACAGGAGGCAAAAACATGCAGCTAGCAAGGGGAACCTAAAAAGGGCTCCTAAAAAGGATCCTCTAATGGAGGATCCTAGAGAGGACCCCTTGCCCTCCTAAAAAGGACCCTCTAACAGGGGATCTTAAAAAGGGCCCTCAATTAGGAAGACCCTAAAAACGACCCCCTATCAGGAGGATCCTAAAAAGGGCCCTCTATCAGGAGAAAGTGGCCCGTGAAGATAAAGCAAGCAACAAGCAAGAGAATCCAAAGAAGGACCCCTTGCACCAGGATCCTAAAAAGGATCCTATGCACCAGGAGGATCCTAAAAAGGGCCCTCCATCAGGAGGACCCAAAAGGGACCATGACCCTAAAAAGGACCCTTTAATGGGAGGTCCTAGAAGGACCCCTTATATCGGGGCCTTAGGCGAAGTCCTTAAATACAGAAAACAGGGAGAGGACCTTACAAGGCATCCCTTGGGTTCACAAGGATTAGCTACCCTTGTGAACATCAAGGAGGCCAAAAGGTCTTACGAAAGAAAAATATATAGTGACAACACTAATAAGTCTAGAGCGGCCACCAAGCCGTCTAGCCAAAAAGGGTCCTAAAAGAGACCCTTGCAAAAATAGTACTATGAATAACGACGAGAGGGACGCTTCTCGCAAAAAATAATAAGCGTGCACAAGAATATATAAAAGGATAGCCAGGACCCAAGGGGTCAAAATATCCTTATAAGAGTAATCAAGAGGCACCAAAAGAGGTCCCAGTGAACCCTTTCACATGGGCTCCCAAGGACCTCCAGCCTGGTAAATAAAAGAGGGGAACCAACCAAACCCCATCATAAAGGCTCAAAAGGGCCTCAAATGCAGTAGAATAAGAGATAAATATCAACACATGTATATATACATTGAAAAAGAAAGTTTTGAAGACAGTACAAGAGTTACAAAAGAAAAGTAATAATGACAAGCATATTACAAAGGCTCAAAATACAAAAAAAAAAAAAAAGAGAGCGTACACCCATGGTGGGCTAGCTGACAAAAGTTATGAAATAACTACTTCAGGGCCTCCTACCTCGGGCGCTCCACATGGCCGCTCCAGCGACGGCGTGCTCACCAAAAGAAGAGAAATCGAAATGGGGATCCTGCCTCCACACGCTGTAAAGGGCACGGTCTATGGACCTGTGCTCAATGGTAGTCTTCTCCGCCTCCAAGGAAGCATTTCTCTCCTGCAACGTGGCAGCATTGGCCCTAGCAGTCTAGAGTTCGGCCCTGATAGCCTCAACTTCGGCCTCCAATTAAGTAACTCTCTGCTGCAACGCGGCCGCGATGGCCTTGGCCCCCTGGAGTTTGCTCTCCAAGCTGGTAACTTGGCCCTGTAGCTCCTTGGCCTTGGCAACCACTTTCTTCCTCTTTAGTAACGAGTTGGCAAGTTTGGTCCGAACCCTTGACAACTTAGCCTTGGTTTCATTAAGCTCTCTCTCAAGCTCCTGAGCCAGTGCTGCATGACGGTCCATCTTGGTGCACGACGCGGAAAGATTGCCAGCCGAGTCGGAAAATCGCAGAGCCACAGTATAGGCTTGCACAAGAAAGTTAACAACAACAACAATAAGTGACAAAAACAAAAAATATATATGCATAAACACCTATACATAATAGGGCCGGTGCGAGGTGCGGGAGCTCACCCAAGTCATGGTGCGCCTTAGGTTTTCCCCAAGGTCCGACTGAGTCACATTCCCAAGGCCATTCCAATCAGATACGGGGTGGCTCAAGGCAAGTTGGATGTATCGCTGCCCGTAAGACGTCGCCATCCGCGTCACCCAGGGCTCCCCATCCGCACCAGGGACACCTGGCTAGATGAGGATAGACGACCCGCTCGCCGAAACGGGAGGGGGCGCGGTGAAAGTGGAAAACTGAGGCTCTGGTAGATCAGAGGGAGGCTCCGGAAGGTCAGCGTAATAAGTACCCGATGGTCCAGGGTCGAGAGGAGCCTGAGTGAAGGCATCGTAGCCCTCGGGGTCAGGGCAAACATAACACCCCGGAATGGCCTGCTGGTCTTGAGAATGAGGGGCTATGTCTGGATCAAAGGAGGCACATGGAGGGCATCCCCCAGGAGATGGAGGCAGCTGGTGAGATCCCCCGCGGTTTAGGGGGGCTTCCTCCGGCTCCTCCTCATCCTCATCGTCATCTGGGCAAGGCTCGGCCAAGGTCCCCTTCGTCTTCGAGGACCCAGAGATGGTCCACAATAACTTGGGGTCCGAGACAGGGGACAATTTATGATGGTTCAGATTCTTCACGGTGAATAGGCACACCGCCTTTTTCATAGCGGGGTCAGCGTTGAGGAACATTCTCATGTCCCTCGCCTCCAACCCAACAACTGAGGGTACGGTGAATTGCTCTGCATAATACACACCATGGTCGATATGAACGTAAGTCATGAAACAATAAGTTGTAAGAAAGTAAAAGAGAGAAAGTGATGCTCAAGGTACTTACTGAGAGTGGCCTGGAAGTCCTCGCGGACCGAGAGGGGGCCTTCCACGAAGAAAAAGTCCTGCTTCCAGGACCCCGGATTGGATACCGAGCCCTCTATCAAAGAGGCCTCGTTGTTGGCTTTTTGTAAATAGTAAAAGCCCTTGGACTTAGGAAGGGGCATGAGGTTGTAGAGGAAATGCACCTCTGTCGCCGTAGGAGCGCGTTTAAACAGCTTCGTAAATGCAATGAAGAGGCAGGTTAAAGTTAGCCAGCCATTGGGGGCCAGCTGAAGCGGGGCAAGGTCAAAGTAGTTGAGGACCGCCACGAAGAACGGGTGTAACGGGATGGTGCCACCCGCCTTCAGGATGTGCTCGCTGAGGGTCACAAAGCCGGGCCTAGGACTGTCGACCTGACATGTCTCCTGAGGAACATATAACGCGTACTCCGGAGGGACGCGATAGTTATCCACGATGTCCCTCTTTTTTTTGGGACACACGCGACACCAGTTCGGTCGCCAGTAACGGAGCATCGTTCGGTTCATTGAAAGTCACCTGTCATCGTGCCCTCGACATATCTGCAAAATCAAAAGAAAAATGTGAGGAAGAGACAGAACACTTAACCCTCCATTTTTTCTTCCTAGCAAGAGTCTTCCATCGAGGGAGTGACTGCAGAAGCGCTGAGCTAGGAAAAACCGAGATTAGGGGCTGAGGAGAAGCGGAGGCATCCCCATGACAATCATCAGACGAAGATGGGTTGGAAGGCTCGGGCGGAAGGTTTCTCTCCATAAACTCCAACTCCCTCTGTAATTCTAAAAGGGTCATCCTAAGGCTCGCTACATGGTCACTAAAGTCTGGGGGGAAAGGTGCTCCGTCTCCTCTCGACACTGAGTCAATTTCACTCTCCACCACCCAAATTTTACGCCTAAGTTCAACCATGCACTCAAGATGGCGGATACGGGCCTGCCTTAAGGAGTCATAGTCCTGGTAGGGGTTTTCCTCAGGGGACTCTGAATCTGAGGACAGGTCAATAAATTCAACCCCTGGAGGTATGTCGGACGGGCCGTCACTGGCCATGAGACCTCGTCCCAAAAGCAAAAAGGGTTCACGTATAAATGAGGGGATGGCTACAAAACACAAAGGAATAGGCTTAATACCTCTAGATGCAAACGCCCTAAATGACCCACTACAGAGTATAAAAAAGAGGGGCATGCAACTGGGCAAACTCACTGCGAGCTCAGGCCATGGTATCCCATCCCGAGTAACGCTAATTTTGACCCAATGAAAACCAGGGAAAAAGAGAATATACCTCAAGATGTAGAAATTAGAGGCTATCGAGGCCAAAAAAGGAGGTCGAGGGCCAAAAGCACCAAATGGTCGAAAATACACGTCTGCAAAAATAGACAAAAAATGATGTGTTAGCCTCAAAATAGACATACCAAGAAATTGGCTCATATATATATAAAAAAAAGAGATGAAAAAATAAAATGAGGGAAAATGTGGCAAAAATGTGGGAGTGGGGGATTGAACCCCTTACCTCTTGGAAGGGGGAGGATTCTTAAAACCACTAAGCCAAAGAAGTAAGGTGTAAATAATAAGCCTTGCATGAGGGCCTATTTATAAGAGTCAAGGAGAATAGTCTACAAGAGCACCTAAAGGTCCTCTCCTCGACTGGGGGGCAAGTGTGGATGCTCAATATTCCGCGCCCACAAAAGATCCAAGAGGCGCCTAGGCACGAGGCCCTGCCTCGCTGGACCCCGCTTCACTCTTAGCACGCCCACGCGAGGCCACCCTCGGCCATGCAAGGTCCGTCTCGGCGTCGCGCCTCGCCCACGCGAGGCCACCCTCGGCCACGCGAGGCCACTCTCGGCCATGCGAGACCCGTCTCGTGCTCAGTCTCGGCCACGCGAGGCCCAGCTCCCAGTGCCTCGCAAGCAAGGCCCGTGCCCAGACGCGGACCCGTTGTCGCCCCGCCTTGCACTCAGCCACAATCGCGCGAGGCCCAGCAACCTTTAGATGTAAGGCCATGCGTGGATGATGTCAGGGTTCAAGGTGGCCCACAAGAGACAAAAAGAATATGAACAAGGTACCTCTAAAGGGGTACGTACATGCCTACAGGGATCATGGGACATGCGTGACACTTGTACCCGACAAATAGTGGCGGTTGGGAGTAGTACGAGGAGTGGCTACACCACCACCACGTCTTTGACACCCGTACAAGACAAGTAGTGGAGTCATGACCGGGTACAAAAGCTGAGGTGCTCCCACGAACTCTGACCATGTACCAGAGCCGACACCACTACCCCTGGAACCACTCTCATGTTAGTGTACTCGTGTACCATCTGGTCCCCTGGACAACCATGTACCCAGGGCCATTAGAGCCTACTATAAAATGAACTCTAACTCCACCTAAAAGGGGGTTGGAAAATTTACTATAGCAAGGGCATCATTGTGAATGAAAATTTATTTCTCCATTGTTGTTCTGCAATTGTTCTCAAGTTAATACTTAAATTTCTAAGGCTTTTCTGTTGACAATCTTTACTTTGCAATTATTTCCAACTTAACTTAGTTGACGAGTTCTCACCGTCAACAAAAATTAAAAGAGAATAAGAAAATCAATATGTAAAGATGTCAACAAACCAAATAACCAATTTCCCCTTTGTCTTCTGCCCCTCATGCCACACGCCCATTCTCTCTCTCCTCTTCCTCTTGTTTCCTTTTTCCTATTTATTTCCTAATCCTCTAATAAACACTAGCTTCTAAAAAAAATATTCATACATAATTCCTCCCATTTTTTTTTTCTAAAATTAACTAAACAAAATAATTAAGTAATTTATTAATAAAAAAAAATACACTATGCATGGAAACTAATGTATGTTCACCATGCATACCATGCACATGCACACACACAAGCTCTAGGGTTAATTTCTACTAACCATGCAAATTAGTGCACACAATCAAATTTACAGAATTCAAAAATTAAAATAATTAACAATTTTTAACTCACATCATTTCTACCAAACAATTCAAACAATTAAAAATAAATTCCTAACACTGAACAATTAATAATAAATAAAGCACTCAAATTAATAAAATAAAATAAAAAAATTTGGTGTGCTACAATACCACTATTTTGTGTTTTACGATTGACATCCATTTTCTCAACCAGAAATTTGACACCATTGATGATGCATCTCGAGTAAGAAAATACAATGACATATATTTGTTAGCAAGAGCATATAACTCATCAGAAACTTCATCTAGACTAGTTTTGCAAAATTGATTAATCTACAAATAACACTTATTATTAGAGAGCTTAAGTTATTTGTATAATTTATGCAAATGAAAGTGAATAAATGTATATTTACTCAATTCTTGAACCAATCAAGAAACTCGTTTTCTTATTTTCTATCAAGATTTCGACCACCCAATTTCTTCAACTTTTTCATATGCTTACTGAAGATAAGACATAATGATTAAAACACACTCAACTACTAAGAAACATAAACACTGCAAATGTAAATCTTACCTGGCATAATGGTGGAATTCAGTACAATTGATCATTATGTACCACTCTGCCTTCCTCTTCAACTCCATTAGTAGCATCACAGTTGTTTTCTTACCTATATGTCAGTCAACATGCTTAAATACACAAAATGAACAATTCAGATTACTTGTAATGGCATCATCAATTCTTTATCGTCAATTAAATATAGTTCCAATACTCCGAAAATACAAAGAACAAAAAGTCAATGTCTCGTTAACCACATAAGCCTTAGAAATAGAGCCTTCTGGACGAGCACAGATTTTGACATATTTTTTATAAACAAACATGGAACGTTCGATGGGATACATCCACCTAAAGTGAATTGGTACACCAAGAATTGCTTCTTTCGGCAAATACTTAACTAAGTGAACCATAGTATCAAAAAACGTTGGTGGTGAAATTATTTATAATTTGTACAATATGGTAAAAACATCAATCTTCATGTTCTTTAGATCACTGGCGTTTAAAGTTATGCAACAGAGTTGCTAGAAAAATATGCATAACTCAGTAAACGTATCCTGAAATTCTTTCTTCAAATATGGTCGGATACCAGCCGAAAACAAGTGTT
The DNA here is from genome assembly GCF_963169125.1 of Humulus lupulus. NCBI lineage: Eukaryota > Viridiplantae > Streptophyta > Magnoliopsida > Rosales > Cannabaceae > Humulus > Humulus lupulus. The sequence continues at coordinate 85,373,221 of NC_084798.1, forward strand.
GAAATAACACATGACAATCATGAGATTTAAGGTCGGATATCTTACCATCATTTTTGCTTACATTTTGGGACAAGTTTGTTGCGAAACCATCTAGAAACTTAACAGATTTGTTAAATTTGTAAAAATCACAATGCTCACAAATACTATGGGTGTAGCTGGCAAGTGGCTTCATCCATTTGGTTTTTTTTATCTTCATATGACAACAATTGATCCTGAATATTCTTTTCCTTCAAATCAAGTCTTTCTTTTTCTGTATCCTTATACTTCCCTTCAATACTCAAAAGGTACCTAAATTTTTACTTCATTTCTATAAGGGTAAATAACATATCTCAATCATGTTTAGTGCAAACATATTGTAATACCTACAATAATTTTCTTATGAACTATTTTAATTAAATAATGATATGAATGAATTGTGTTATAAGTTATACACGGTAATTAAAATAATTATGAGAGAAATTATTTTAATTATATGATAAGATAAGTGGATCTCTTATTTAGAATCTTTGTAAACTTTAGTGTAAAAATAATTATTAAGGAGAATATTTTTTTTTATAAGAATATGATCATGATGGGAATTATTTATTTAGCCTTGGAATGATTTTTGATAAATTATTTGGCTATACTAGAATAATTTTAATGAACCTTAGCTTATGATTTTATGTGTTGCAGATACACATTGATCATATAAATTATTTTAGACTATAGGCTATGTTGTGGCCGAAATGGATGAAATAAAGTTGCACCTTAAACTATAGTTTATAAGCTTATGATTATCTAAAGATTAGTGGAAATGTTTATGTGTGTAAATGGCTCATGAGTACATTTTTCACACAAAATATCAAAGGATGACATTGAGTGTTTGGCTAGCACTAATATTTGAAGGAAATTATTTTTTTATTTATTCTAAATAAATGGATGGTTACCAAGTGTTATAAGTTGCCATAGGGTAGTTACTACATCATAACATACCCATAATTTATTAAATTAGAAAGAAGGGAGAGAAGGAAGGCTAGAGAGAAAAGGATAATGTGAGGGTTCTCTAAGGCTATGACTGGGTGGATTTAACATTGATAGTGATTTTCTTGTGATTCTTATCGTGATTATGATGATTATGGTTGGATCCTTAGACATGTTATGTTTGTAGAGTAAATACTAGAAACAAGCAAAGGGAGGCTCCAAAGTTTCGATTTAGGCAAGGTTCACATAAGGGTGAATTTTAACCATCTTATTTCTCTTAAGTTTGGTTCTAGAGTGTGTCTTAGAAGCTTTTGTTGTATTGTGTAGTGTTGGAACAAAAAGAGTAGAAGAGAAGTGGTAGTTTAGGTTATAGAGAAAAGATTATGATTTTGGACTTCCAATATGATTTTTATGAATTTTGATACTCGTGATGTTAGGAATTCAGTCTTGGTCTTGTTTATGTTTAAGAGAATGGTAATCTAGGTTTCTAGGGGAGTAGGTCTACAACTTGATGGTGGTGGTTGCCACTTAGGAGGCAATTACCGAATTTTGGAAACGACATTGTCGGCATTAATGGAGGGTGGTCGGCGATGATGTTGTTATGGTTTCTGGTTTGAGTGTGCATTATCGTAATGGCTAGGGGACCCGATCCCTTTTGGGCTTAATGTAGGCATGGGCAACGTAAGAACCACTACATGAGTGGTGGTTATGGTTATTAAGAAGGTGGTGGTGACCGTGAGTAGCAATGATGATGGTGGTGTAACATCCTGCGTTTTCGGATACCTTTAAACGATTCGGGTCAGGATTTTTTTTTCCCGAGTTAAGAATATTATTTTAAATAATATTATATTTGTTTGGAAATAATTCCACGAGTTATTGCTACCAAAAATATGAATTTTGTTATTTAAAAGTCAAGATAAGACTTTCGTCTTGGACCGACACAAAAACCCTGATCGGGTAAAAATCTCAGAAAATAAAATGAAAAACTATGGCAAATATATATTGGGCATAAAATACATTCATAAAAATTAAAGTTTGGTAAAAAATAATAAACTTAAGGGAAAATGGAAATTTTAGGGCATTTTGTGTTAAATGCTTAATTTTACCGAAATGGGGAATTTTATTCCATGAATTGACCTTAGGTTAAATTTTATAGTGTGATTAATTAAATTAAATGTGACAGACATTTAATTTAATTATTTAATTTTACGTTTTGTGATTAAAACTTAATAAGAGTGAAAAATGTATAGAAAGTCAATTTGGACTTTTCTTCCTAGGAAATATTGATTCACCTTTATAATATATATATATATATATATAAAACATAAATGAAATGCATTGGGTGGCTGGCCATGTGAAGTTTTGAAATGGTGTGGACCAAATTGATTAACTTTTAAATCCCATTTATTTAAATGTTAGGGATGAAGGCAAGTGGATAAAACACTTGAGTGTTTTTAGGTTAATTAAAGAGTTGTAGAAACTCTTCTAACCCTCCCCAAAACTGACCCCCACTCTCTCTTTCACTCTCATCTTTTTTTTTTTTTTGAAAACTCTCTTAAGTTTTTTCTCAATCTTCAACCTCAAGTACACTAAGGAGGCTTGGAAGCTAAGCCTTGGTCTAGGAAGGATTTTTTTCCCTAAGGTAAAGTTTCAATAAGCTAGACTTTTGTAAAGTTTTAACCATAGATTTTCAAATAGCTAATTATCTATGTTATTGGCGGAAGTTGGTTAGGTTTTTTGAAAGGTTTTGAAGGAGTCAAAGCTAATAGGAAGATCCAAACCTTAAGCAAGAACAACAAAGAGGTAAAAAAGTTTACTTTTTATGATTTTGTTGTAGGGTTTTTATTTTTAAGCATTATTTTGTATATTTAAAACTTAAAGTTTATTATTGGTGATGTAATAATGTTATGGTATTTGTTTTATAATATGATGCTTGTGTGTTGATTTTTAAAAATAGGGACCAAAACCCCCAAGGGTTTTATTAGAAACCTTAAAACAAAATACATGTTTTGAGCTGTGACTTCCAAGGGATTAAGCATCCACTGTATATTGATTTTGTAAAATTTTATTTTACTGTGATTTTTTTGAGATTGAGTACATAAAATTGAGCTTTTGAAACACTAAAAAATGTTTAATAATGAGTGAGTTATGCTATTTCAAAGTTTAGGTAAAAAACTGTTTTTTCGTATTCTTAATTTCGGAACCAAGTTTGGACAGCCACTGTATAGGGCAAATAAACCAAGTTTTTTCTAAACTTTGGTAGATATATTATTGGCATAACCTAGTATTCCACTGTAAAATTTGGTAATAAAATACTGAACAGTTTGAAAGTTATTAACTGTCAAACTTTGGAAAAAATAACGACTTGAAAATAAGGTCATTTTTTACCTCATTGTTGGAAAATAATTTTACAAATAAAAAATGCTCATTTTGACCTAAGATTTAACAAGGACCTAAATGAAATACCAAAAACAGAATTGAGAAATTTTGGTAACAATTGGGTAAGTAAATTTAAAGTTATGAACTAACAAAGTATGTATTTAAAAATGTGAAAAATAGGCTTTTCACACTTAGTGTAAAAAATGAGATTTTGGAACTTAAGGTGAAAAGTAAAATTTTGCTTATTGCAAGATATAAACTTGGTAAGTTTTGAAAACATATTTTCACTAAAATTACCACTTTGAGTTGAGTGTGAATTATTTTTATTAAAGAATTTTTATTATTTTTAAAAATAAAATATTTAATTTATAATTAGTTAATAAATTAAAAGAGGGTTTAAAACCCTATATTTTGCGAAAATGATCAAGTGAATTATTTTTCTAGTAAGTAAACTTGATTAATTGATTTTGAAAAATTAACTAGCGAAGATGAGAAATTTTTAACGGTTCTCCTAATTAAGACAAATTAGGCAATTTTCTTAAAACGGTTTTTAGAGATTAAAACCTTAAGAAAAATAAAAGAAAATTAAGATTTTATTTTTTTGAAAAATAATTAAAGAATTTTATTAGTATTTTCTGGATATAATACAGGCTAAAATCTTCTATATATTTTAACCGACTTGTTGAAAGTACGGATCAATAGTGATGCATTTAAAGAACAAGATTTTTAGCGGATTGTGTGAAAATACTATTGTGATACTCGAGCCTAGGTGTCGAGACAATAGGATAGGTCTCCTCGAGACATAGGGTTTAGTCTCAAATATTTTGTATGAATTTACTTAATGGGTTTAAAACCAAATAAGGATCATAAATCCTTAAAAATGATTTTTATTAAAATTACTAAACTGTCCTAAATAATAATAATAAATTATGAGTGCCATAATTAATCCGAGTATACTGTATGGATAACTACAGTACTGGCTAAGCGTAACTGGACTGAATGTTGGAGGGTGAAGTCCTGCTGAGTGCTAAGGACTCCAAGTAAGTCAACTTATATTGTGTGGCTGCAACATGAAACGATTATTGTATTGTATGTTAGTATAGGGACACATGTACATATATACACTGTCGTAGAGAGTTGCTTAGAGACGTCAGTCTAGTGAGTGTTGATTTAGAAAATATGAACGGTAGATATCTGTCATATCCTAGATGGCTGATCCTCGTCACACTGCTTGATTTTATTATGTTCGGCTCATTACCGTGACGAGTGGCCAAGAGGTGAGGATTGCTAGTTAAACCTAGGGGCGCCAAAATCAATGGGACCTAGGGGCCCTCATGCTTACTTAATCAGTGAACAGTTAGAACCCGAGCAAGTGCTCTGATAAGTTATTCCCAGATAGCAGCCATGAATATTGGCCATTCAGTGAGAGTGCCTAGAGATACTAGGGGTTGCCAAGATTGAGTGAGTCTGAACACCTTAGGGGCAACTGTTACCAGCACCACTGATTAACATAGAAGTCTCTGTAAAACCGTTTAAATTTGATTTACTCTTGGATAAGTAGCGATGCCCTTGGTAACATGATAGTTACCCTTGATGGGGATATTTATTGGCTAGATCTTAGTGTTGACACTCGATTTTCTCTTACAGATTAGCATTTATGTTGGAGGGCGTGTTACGCCCGAATTGTTGGAAGTTGTCGAGCGTTGGTCTCGAATTATATTGTGATATGATATATCTGCTTTCTCTGGGATTTTTTGACTGTAGGGATATATTTGTTGATAAGATATAGTTGTGAAATAATATATCTGCTTGCTCTGGGATTTTCTGAGTGCAGGGATATATTTGTTAATAAGAAATTGTTGTGATATAATATATCTGCTTGTTCTGGGATTTTCTGCGTGCAAGGTTTTATCTGTTTATAAGAAATAATTTATCTTTGGTTATCAGACATGACCATAAGTTTGCCAGGACGCTTTTGCGTTCTTGAAATTAATTGTGTAGGGTCTGGATGGATCCGGAACTCTAATTCTCTGCATGCATTGTTTTAAGGTTGAACTTACTAAGCATTTTCGCTTACCTAGTTGTTTCATATTGTAGGTAAGAGCAAGGGCAAGGCAGAGCAGTGACCGCTGGAGTCTACCTTGCAAATGTACATGTTGACCGACCTTTTGGGAAGCCATTTTATTTTTTTAAATGATGTGTAATTTTCCTAAACTGGGCTCACTCTACTTGTTATAAAATATGTTCGTAAATAAATGTTAAGTATTGCCATACGACTTTTTAAAAAAAAAATTTATACGGGTTTTTGAGACATTTTATTAAATGAAAACATTTATATTTTCGCTTTATCGAGTCTTGAAAATCTGGGTCGTTACAAGTGGTGGTTGTGAGCCACAAAAATGGTGCTGGCAGCGATGGAGAATCCCAAAGGCAGGTGGTGATGGCTATATGTGATGATGTAAATGGTGAAAGGAATGGCCTTGGGGCAAAGCACATGCACGTGAAAGTTGGTTTCAGGCTTGGGGTTCGAAATGGTCAAGGGCTCAAGATTTTATTGTAAGACTAGGGAAATGATAATTTTTGTGTGAGCTTTGGATTCGAGGATATAAAAAGTATTTTTAAGGACTAGAAAATACTTTAATGATTAAGTTATGACGGAATTTATGTTTGGGCCCGGTTTTACGTCAGGAATCGGGATTTGAGATATAATTGGAGTTTGGACAAGAAATTTCAGACATAGATTAAGAATAAAGTATTATTGAGAATCATAATTTTCTAAGTATAATACGAGTTTCTGAGAGGAGAATTTTGGTGAATTTTGGTGAGTTTATGCTAATTGTCGTGAATAGGATTTTTGGAATAAGTTGTCTTTTAAATTCTTTTCTTTTAAGACATAACATGAATATAAGCTAAGATATACATCTTGTTGGAATTGTAGGGTCTAGCAGCGATCACACTCAAAAATGGAAGTACAAAGCTAAATACTCAAGATAAGGAAGTTATGTATCAAAAGTAACTTAGGTTACATGGATTCTAATTATTTTTGTGATATATGTGAGCTTATGCTATGCTTTATAGTAATATAAATACTGCTTATAAATGAAATTATTTTTATGAGTAACTATGGATGGAACTATTTACTATGCATGATAAGGTTCTGTAGTTATGGGTGACCATGTGTTCGTACTGTGGTATGTTCATATTACATGACAGTCATCGTGGAAGTGTGTGGAGTTTGCCACTTAGTACAAGATTTGGTTATTCTCTTGACCGGGGCGTCTTGAGGCTGATCACCTCCTTATGTTTAATATGCTAAGTTTCATTCGTGATGGCTTACTTATATGATTTGAGTTACAATACGGTAGTTGTAACGACCCGAATTCGCTAATAGGGCTTAGGGCCTTGATTAGTGTGCCGGGAGGGCAATAAATGATTTAATATGTTAATATGTGAATTAATGTGAATATATGACAATGATGCATGTTTAGTTGAGTTAAATGTGCATGTGGGCCCCGTCTGGATATTACGGGTATATATGTGATAAATGCGATATATCTGTGCAGCACGATCCGAGACAGTCCTGGGGAGCGGTTAGCCAAGAAGTCACAACAGGGTTGAGATTCCGACTCGGGGTGAGTCGAGGGGCAATTTGGGTATTAGTTATTATATGGGGTTATCAGGTTATGAAAACAAATATTTGGAGATATATTTGAGGATAGAATGTCTAGTAGGGGATATTGGGGAAATTAATATTTTGGACCTCAAGGACTTAGCGGGATTAGGTAAATGACTAAATTGCCCTTGAGTCAATTAAGGTTAGGGGCTAAGCTTAAGGGGGAAACTTGGTCATTTTGTAAGGACAAAGTTAGATATAGTTAAGTAAGGAAACTGCTGGAACCAAAAGCAAGAATCAGTTTCTTAAGCTTAATCCTCTCAAGGTCGGTTTATTGACTTGGACTGTGGTGTGTGAGCTTGGGAGAATTTTAGCAGAAATCCAAGGCTTGAGGCTTGCTGTGAGAGAGCTTTGAAGGTGGAGGAGCAAAGAAGGCTAGGGATTATCAGCTGAGGTAAGGAGTTTAACCTTTAAATCTCTTGAGTTTCAGTTGAGTTGAAGTTAAAATCATGAGCTGCATGTGAATTGAGATTATGATGTTAGGTTGGGTTGTGAGCTGAGTTTCTTGGCTGTATGAACTTATAGCAAAGTTTAGATGGTGTGGTTGGGAGACTTAAGCTTGATTTCTAGGTTAAATTGTTGGGTTAAGTTGATTGTGGATGAGCTGGTTTGAAGAAAGTGCAGGAAAAAGGGTGAGAAATCTAGGTTTGGAGGTGAGGGCCGCGACCCTAGGAGGGGCGCGCCGCGGCCCGTGTGCGCGTGTGGCCATGGGAGGCCGAAATGCTTGAGGCGCACCGCGGAGCTTAGTGATGCGCGCCACGGCCCGTGTGTGCTCCAGGGAGATGCTAGCCACTGTTTCGAGGCTAGCCGCGGCGCTTGAGGGTAGGGCCGCGTCTCTTAGTGCCAGCTTGTGTTTTTAAGGGTGTTTAGGCTTGGGAACTCAATGGTTAAGGCTCGGGATGGATTTTATCACCTGGATTGATAGAATTCAAGGTCCTAAAGGTTAGGGTTATGGCTCAAAGTTATTTATTGGATTAGAACTTGATGGATTGATATTGTTAATGTGTTGTGACTAGGGTTTCGGCGAGGCTCAAGTTAGAGGACTGTGCTCGGGACATCGGTGCTCGGAGAGCTCGGAACTCAGGTAAGAAAACCCTTGTTCCCATAGAGCTTGTATGCAGGGCTGAGCCCAATGTGTTTGAGTTGCAGGGAGTAGCCCTTTGATTGTATTTGCTAGTATTCTGTATTTGTTTAATATGCTATGAGTACAATTATGTGAATGGTCGACAAGAGCCGGGAATGGTGTAGGCCGAGGTCGGCAGGGGCTGGGAACGGCAAAGGGCCGGGAACGGCGATAGGCACGTTGAGTGTAAGGCCGAGTCGGCAAGGGGCTGGGAGTAGCGTTGAGCACGTGGAGTGCGAGTTGCCAGGGCGGGTCCCTAAAAGGATACCTGGGATATCCTCACGGTGTAGACCGCGAACCCAGGGCCTGGTAAAGCGCTTGGGACGGCTAGGCGGTATGTGTTTAGCCTATTGATCGCCAGTTTGTATACTTGGTGTATGATTTGCATATGTTATCTGTTTGTGGGTTTTCTTGCTGGGCTTCAGCTCACAGATGCCCTGTGGTGCAAGTAAGGGTAAGGAGAAAGCCAACAAACCATGAGTGTAGCAGGGATGAAGCGGCGTGTACATGTTTGGCCAGCCTGGCTGCCACAGCTAGTGGATTTTGGGAGATGTTTGTAGATAAACCTAGATTTTGTCGTTTAGTCGACTTGGTTCAGTTTATGTGTTGTAAAAATTTCTAAACTGTATTTTGGGATCCCAAGTGTTAAACTTTTATGATTTTCAATTAAATGGAATTATTTCTAAAGTTTTTCCTCTGTTTATAGCTTAATTATACTATTTGACCTAAAACCTCAATTAGCGAGTTGAATGCACGTTTTTAAACTCACCTAGTAATGGCTCTAAGGTAGTAGGGCGTTACAGTAGTATGGATAGAGTATCGGCGTAGGAATTCACCAAATCTTATGATTACATTTAGGGAAATTTGTGACACAAATACTTATGTAGTTTGTTTTGTTGCACTTAAATGCATATTTAAATTTTTTGGTGGAAAATATACCTGCCTTATGTTTATAAGTTTTATGATAGGTTAAGATATTAAGATGCTTGTTCTGACCACTATGTATTATTATTAATTATGTTGTGACCTAGTATATACTTCTGTATGTTTTTCTTCTTTACTGGGTGTTTTAGACAATTAATTACTCTGTATGTACAGGCAAAGCTAAGGTTTATGAACTCAGTGATGATAAGATGGAGGGAATCTCGTCTACATATACATACTATGACAAACTGACTTGTTGGCTTAATGGGGTTTCCTAAAGTCTTCCGCACCATTTTTTTTAAGTCTTTTAAGTATGTGTTAATTTTTCAAGCAAGTCAAGAAGGTCATTTGACCATGTACTTAATACTTCATCGTATAAAGACTACGTTTTTGTTGACCCTTGATTTGGCCAATGACACGGAGTCAAAATAACAACAAAGAACAAAAGGAAATCAAGTAGAGAATCAAATGTGACACAAGTGACTAATAGTGGTTCAACCCCAATTGCGTGGTAATAACCTACGTCCACTTCGTGTTCTTATTGATATTGGATCCTAATACTATGATCAAAGAACTAGGGTTCTTGAGTTTCACAAGCCTTAAGAGTAATGCAACCTTTCGTGGATCATTACACTATATTTTTCTCTCTGAATACAAAGATTAAAAATCTAAGAGTCAAAAGTTCCTTCCTTGAGCCTTCTAATTCTTATTTATAGGCTCAAGGAGGTTTCATGGGCCGATGGGCCTTAATTACCCTTAATATCAGCGTATCAAGGAAATTAAAGGGAAAATATATTGAATGTAGTTATTACAAGATTGTGCATCTTAAAGGAAGTAAACAGAAGCATGCGACCAAATTGGTTGCATCTAAACGTAAGATCTGATGAAGCAATAATCATTTGGTTGATAGGCGAACAATGTCCCTTCACTTCAGAATTGCCACGTGCCAACCATGTGTAAAAAATTCTTGGCACGTCATCAGGAGCCATTTTTAGGTAAACATTTGCCCCCCAAATTTATTTTACTATGACCAGCATAAAGTAAACTTAGGAGACTGACCCTTCGCGTACCCCACCAAATCTGTCAGAGTCGTCCATGCCTTCTTGTAAAAAGCAGCTAATCATGTCTTTTCAGTTTCCCCAAAGTTGTCTGACGGCTATCGTGCTTCCCCATGCCTTGAAAAATTAATCCCATCATTACCTCTTTTACAACGCCACGATCAATATAAATAACCCATTCTTTTGACTTTTGACTTATCCTTTTGTCTTCAAGAACTCTAAAGAACAAAGCAAAACAGACCCAGAAAAATTCGGTGATCCAAGGTGCGCCCATCCAATCATTTGAAATCTTCACTCCAATCTTTCATCCAAGTAAGTTTTCTAATCGATTCCTCTCTGTTATGATGTACTGTGTCTATTTTCCCTTTGTTTTAGGCTCTAAGTACTTGAACATTTTTGTTTGTTCTTGCAAAATTGTTTTGGGGTAAATGGGTATGTTAATCTGCGCTGAATATGGCAGGAAAATAACATCTCGTTGGGGTTAGGAATCAGTTTAGTAGTCAGGATAATCAATTTAGGGCGCAAAATCGAAGTAAAATTTCGAGTTTTTAAGCCTGTAGAAAAACTGGGTTTTTCCTGCCCCTTCGGAGTCGAAAAAGTTTCTTCTGAAAAAACTTTTTATTTCTTCTTTTTGATCCGTTTTCCAAACTGTTAGTATAGAATTTAATGTTTTTGTCAGAATGTTGCTGGTCGCATAAAAGCTTAACTTTTATACACGAGCAGCGTTATTCCAACTCCTAATACTTCTTGATCTTTTGTTCGCAGATTCTCATCTCCCCTTCTCTGTTCGCAGATTTTATGCAAGATTCGTGGGGAGGTGAGAGGCCAATTGATGACGTCCTGCTCGCCTAACTGCTCGTGGACGAAGAACAACCGTATTTACTTATACTAAAGATCCCTTTTTCTCGTACTCCAACAAACAGACCTCCATCTAGCCCATCTAAAATTGGTAGAGTAAACTCCATCGCCCAGAAAAAGAAATCAACCAAATCATCTGTAAATCAGCCTGCTCCTCTGGCTAAAATCCCTTCGACCAACGGTCGAGTTGAAAATACTGATCCCGAAATCCAAAGACAGGCCCACCCCCGCAATGTACTTCGACCAGACGTCGAATGGTACCTTGCTCCTCCAAGCCAAATCACTGCAACGATGATAAACAATTTCCTCAAGAAGTATGGACTTTTGGGGGAACCTTATGCTTACCTTCCACCGACCAACGGGCAAACCTGCCCGGCGACGCCTTCAGCGCCTGGTCAAGACATCACATTGAGGCAGGATATCCACCCTCTCCATCCTTTCTTCCAGGGAGTGACTAATTACTTCAGGGTTGCTCCTTTCCAAATAACCCCAAACGGGTATAGAATGCTTTCCGCACTCTATATCTGTAACGCCTTGGATAGCCAAGACCGTTACACTGTGTGTTTATAAAGGTGCAAGACTTTCTAAGCAAGTCATTTAGTTAGAAATGTGTTACTGAAACTGTAGTTGAACTAGGGTTAAAAGGATTTTGGCCACAAAAGCTACATTTTATATAATCAAATATTCCTTTACATGGGATTCCAGAAGTAATAATGTTATAAGACAGTTTACAAAATTTCAAGACAAAAGTACAACTACTAGCCACTCTACGGGCAAAACATACATTTAGGCTTTTCCCGTCCTGTACCACTCCTCGGCCGTGGCGGCCGATCAGCTGACTAGGTACATTCAACCTCAAAGTTCTCCCACTCTGGACTGGTCCACTTTACCCTTGCCTTTACCTGCACCACGTAGCACCCGTGAGACAAGGCCCAGCAAAAAAACACAATAACATAGCATAATCATCAATCAAACAGTCAGATAATTCATACAGTGTAATCATACACTCAACAGTCCAAAACATGCATAAAATCAAGCATTCAGCATACCAAGCTTATCAATTATCATTACCAACTAATTCACATATAGCAATTAGAGTCGACACCCTTAGGTCGCACCCCTTATTTATCCCACTGACTCCGGCCCGCTTAAATCGAGCTCAGTGAATATCAAGTTGTCCTTAGCTACCAGTGGCTGAGTCGCGCCCTGTGCGCAAATATTGATTTCGGCACTCTTAGGTCGTTTATCACATGTCCCATGGTATAATACCATCTATGACATCATACAGATATAGGGAGCTCTTAGTCCCAATACAATCACATAACCGGGTGCAGTTTTCTTACCTTTAGATGCCAGTAGCTTTGATCAATGGTGTCACCCCTCAAGCACGATCCCTTTCGAGCCCTAGCGTACACCTAGTCAAGGTCACAAGTTAGAACCATACCAAAATTCAATTCTGAAACCTAACCTCGGGACCAATCCCGAGCCCTCGACAAGCTCTAATTCCACCAAACGGGGTGGTGGAATCAAACCCCGAGCCCCCAGGAAAAAGTCCTAAGAAATATCCCAAAAATCCTCTTCTGGAAACAGGGTAGCGCTACAGCGTCATAAAGAGAGCGCTATAGAGCTACAAACAGAGCCAAAAATGCCCCCAAGCACCCAAGCCTAGCGCTGTAGTGCCCTAAGGCTAGCGCTATAGCGCTAGTCACAGCCAGACAACACCCTGATTTCTCCCCTTTGAACTTCCTCGAGCCAAAACCCTCCAAAATCCTTCCAAACCTCAACCAAACTCCAAAACAAGCCTACCAACATCTATATCTTACCCCATATGACCCAACCATACAAAACTCAACCACGTGCATCATCAAACCAAGGAAAAGCCATGACTGGTCTTGAAACTCAAAAACTCAATAGAAAACAACAGAAACTTCAGTATTCAAGTGACCAAGTCCAGAGTTTCTTACCTTTAATGGGGAAATTCGACCTTAGGCTATCCTCCACACCACCTTAGCTTTCACTCCTCAAAGCCTCAGCCTTAATTACCTGGAATTCCCATCAAAACTCAGCTCAAAAATCCATTTCAACACCAAAAACCAGAAACTGAATAACAACCTAAAAACCTTACCTCAAATGGATGAATAACTTCTGCTAATTCCTCAAGCCAAATCAAGGTCTCAAGTGTGAAGCCTTAGCCTAGAGCCTCCTCTGAATTTTAGCTCCAAATTCCTTCAAGAAATGGGGAAGAAGACCTAAGCCGATAGAGAGATAAGGAACTTCTATTTTTCCTTCTTCCCTTTTCTTTTCCTTTTGTCTCTTTCCTTTCTTTCTTTCAGCTTCCACTATACTCTAAACATTCCACTAAGTCTTAAAAGCAGAAATAACTCTTACCCCTTATAAACCAAACGACCATATTGCCCTCCCAATAATAATTAAACCATTGAATCATTCTAAGGGCATTTTGGTCATTACTCCCAATTCCCGCTAATTCCTCGAGTGTCTCTAATATTTACTGCTTACTTGCCAACACCTAACTAATCACCAATTATATTACTCAATATCAAATAAACTCCAATATATTTCCTAAATTCCTAGAAATACCCCCAGGCTCGCCCCGAGCCGGGTATAAATCCCCGCCGTGACTTTTCCGCTAAACCGCTCACTAGGATCGCCGCGAACCACAAGCTACAAATATATCCACATAATAATGCGGTCTCAACAATTTATCACAGATATTTTCATTTATTCCCTCAACGGGCCAAAATTATGAATATGCCCTTATAATCTAATCAGGGCCTACATGCATACTAATACACATAGTCATGCATCACATATATCCAAATAATCATATAAACATGCTTTTAATAATTCAAATCACATATAATCCAGTTATCACCTTCCGACACACTAATCAAGGCCCTTAAGCCCTATTAGAAATTTTGGGTCGTTACAATATCCTTTACAGCCATAAAAAGTGGCCTGTCCCCACACCCATGAGGTCAACTACTTGTTTGATCTTAAATCTAACCCCAACCAAGACAACACGGGGTTTTTCCATTTCTGCCACCAGGAATTGTTGCGAAAATTAAAGCTACGCAAGTATACGTAATCGCAATTTGTAATAAATCTCGATAAGAACGAGTATCGTCCCACGAAGACTGATTTATCAATTACCAAATAATTAATTTCTAGTTTCTATTTGGCTAATGAAAACTAGATTTGAAAATAAGAAAACAGAAATAAATGAAAATTGCAGAAATCAAATAATGAAAAGAACACAAGGATTAAATTCACTATGAAACAATTAGGAATCCTAATCTTCTCTACTATCCACTCTATTATTCTTTAATTCAATTACTACTGAAACTCTTCTCACTGAAATGATAGGCATGCAAAAGTGTTAACTATTCGAGTTAAGAGATAGAAAACTCGACCTAATGTGAATTCCCTATATTTCTATGGTAAATTCAAACAATAGGAAGCAATGAATGCAGCCCTAAATCACATAAACCAATTTGATACTCTCGTTCTAAATTGAAATCTATGTCTATTCAATTTTAGCATATTCAAATCTCACTTTTCAGATTTTGATTCAAATTCATAAATCATATGTAAAAGGTACGCAGTCAATTATATACACAATAAACACAAATTAAATAGATTTCAGATGAAGAAGAAATAGATAAATACATTAAATTATAACAGAGTTTCAAGAGAGTCAATTAGAAAACCTAAACAGAATTTAGTTCATAAACATCACTAAGAAATCCATAAATCTGAAATTAACATAAAGTAAAAAATAAAAAGAGAAGAAAAGAAACTCTAAATGATAGATCCACTTCTCAGCCTCCTCTCCCAATCTGGGTCTTCCAAAAAGTGCCTCCTTTTCTCTCCTTAATCGTAATTTAAACCTAATTAGTGATTTTTTAAACATGAAAGAACCAAAACACCCTTAATTAAAAATCTGCGTTTTTCTCATTTGTAGACATATCCTGCGGTTGCAGGATGTCATTCATGTGGTCGCTGGAATGCTCTAGAAATGCAAAAACTTCTCTGGAGTTGCGGTCGCAAGACAGACTTCCTGCAATCGCAGGAAGTGCTCCGAAACACCGTTTTCCACAAATTTTTGTCATTTTGTCGATTTTTCCATCGTGTTTCCACACCTAAGTCACCTAAGCCCTTCGACACCTGAAAACATACAAAAACCAGCGTAAAATAGAACAAAACAAAACAAACACCTAATACTTTACCTGAAAAACACATAGATAAATGAGTCTAAAACTCATTTATCAAACTTCCCCAAACTTAACATTTGCTCGCCCTCGAGCAAAGAAAACAAGACTCAAGATAAACTAAACAAATAAATACAGACACTAAACAAATGAATCAAGATAACCACAATTTTTTTTAAACCTCAAAATTAATGAATGACAAGCATATATAATTTTCGAAAAATAACTAACAAGTCATCCAGATTTTCAATCCAACCACTTCTTCAACTCACCCTAACCCATTGATCATTTTTGTCTACTCAATCATGAACAGTAAATAACACATTTAAAATAATTTACACATGCTGAACTCTCACCATCAATCCATCAAATCCCAAATTTCCATATGCTTGCTAACTTATTATTCTCCACTAATATAAATCAATGCATGTTCAAGAATCAAAAGGTCTTTTAAAGCTTGTATTGAGAGGCTTAGGTAACGGTAGATAAAATAGTCATTTAGGCTCATATATACCATAAGCATATAATCCAAACAAACCACACCTGATATCCACTTTGTAATCCAAACAAGCCCAAATTTCCCTTTATTTTCCAAGATTGAGAAAAATGCACACTAGATGTATCTTTTTTTTTTCTTTTTTTTTTTTCAACTACACTTCCCCAAACCTATGTTTTTCAATGTGAACAAACATAAGAAGTGTAGTTTATTTTCAATCTTTTTTTTTCGAATTTTCCTCTCAATCTTTCCTTTTATTTTTCTATTGTCACAACCAAATCACACAATAACACCCATTACCAATCAATCCCCATTTATATGTTTATATGCTTATGGTATAGATCAAGGGAATGAAAATTTTATAATGAAGTGTTCAATTAGGCTCAACATAAGTGGTTAACAATAAAAAGTTATACTTTTAGGCTCGAAAAAGGGTAACTAAGGATAAATTAATCAAGGATGGCTTGAAAGGCTCAAATGTTCCAAAAAAATTGCCTAAATCATTTTCCTAACACAAGCATTGTCTATGATTTCACCTCAAATGGTAAGCAAGCAAGTTCTAGAATTACTCATACATTCTTTCCACATTCAAAATTCAGCAAGTGTAAATATATTTAAATATAAAAATTTACCAATCATGATCAAATATTCAGTTTCACAATGAATTAAAGTAATCCAAAGAAGTGGTCAAACCAAGCACACATATTTTTTTTTTTTTTTACAATCAAATATATTTTTCTCGAATTATATTACAAGTCATTCACGTATTCTCATCGGTTAATCATTGTTATCTTGATTCAACACACTCTCTGGATACCCTAGCACACAGCACAATTAACACACAAAATCAAACACAATTTAACAAAACACCAAACTAAACAGAAACTTGACTCAACTAACTTGACACAAATAACTAACATAAATCCCTCTTCCCCAAACTTAACAAAAACATTGTGCCCAATGTTTAAATAAAAGCTAAGGAAAGGAAACTTACCTGACTCGACTCATGATGAAGGTCCTGCCTCGTCATCCCCCTCAGGTGGAGGATACACAAAGTTGGGTGGTTGTGGATATGGTGGAAATCCACTAGTGTCAATGCCAAAATGAGTGGCGAAGGCTTGGTTGTAGGCATATTGGTTTTGCGCTTTTTTTTCTATTTTTTTTCATCATTTTTCTATTTTTTTCACGTATTTCACGATTCCAGAATCAACAATATTTACAAGAAAATTAAAATTAAACAAAAACTAACTAAAAAAAATAAAAATTGTCTCAACTAAAATAGCTTAACGAACTTAAATAAATTTAAATGAACTTGGGATGCCTCCCAATGGCGCTTTATTTAACGTCTCCAGCTGGACGCTCACTTGCTTCATTAAACTTCAACTCTGGTCAAGTCCACCCCGCTCATCCTTTAGAGCCATAGTGTCATAAGCAAAAACTCGTCTTTTGACGTTGCTAATTGTTGGAGCCTTCCACCGCTCGTGTAACCTTCGAGCCTTTCCACTATAGAACTGTTTCAAACAATTACGAACTGTTCGACTACCAATTTTAGCATTGGTTTTTCTCTTGGTGGTTTCCAAATTACTACCACCACTACATACCACATCCACCCTACAACAAGTTGGAATATCAGTTGCTGCAAAAACATTAAATGTTACCTCTTCGTTTTGGACTCGTAGCTTCAATTTCCCTTTTTGTACGTCAATTAGTGCTCTCCCTGTGGCTAAGAATGGTCTTCCCAAAATAATGGGAATGTTTGCATCTTCCTCCATATCTAGAATAATAAAATCAGTAAGGAAGATAAATTTACCAACCTTAACTAAGACATCCTCAATTACTCCACGAGGTTGCTTAACAGAGCAGCCTGCCATTTGTAAGGACACAGCAGTGGGGCGAGCTTCTCCCAATTTCAGCTTTCGAAAAATAGATAAGGGCATTAAATTTACACTAGCCCCTAAATCACATAAGGCCTTGGTCATAACAGTATCTCTTATTGAGCAAGAAATCACGAAACTACCCGGATCTTTAAGTTTGGGAGGTAGTTTCTTCTGCAAAATAGCACTGCACTCCTCAGTAAGCGCCACTGTCTCATAATCCTCCAACTTCTTTTTCTTTGACAATATTTCCTTCATAAACTTCACATAACTTGGCATTTGTTCAAGTGCCTCGACAAAAGGTATGTTAATGTGAAGTTTTCGAAAAATATCTAGAAACTTCGAAAATTGTTTGTTAAGTGTCTTCTTTTGAAGTCGCTGAGGATATGGAATCTTGATGTGGTGCTCATAACTCACTGGTGACTGATTCTTCTCAAGGTCTTCAATAACCTCTTCTTCTACCTTACCCTCATTCTCAACTTCAACTTTTGGTGCAGGTATAGACTTCTTGACTGGCTCTTCCAACTTCTTCCCACTCCTCAAAGAGAATGCATTGCACTGCTCTTTAGGATTTACCTTTGTATTACTTGGCAAATTTCCTTGAGGCCTACTTTGTAACATATTTGCCAATTGACCAACTTGCATCTCAAGATTCCTGATGGATGAGCGAGTTTCTGACATAAATTGAGATTGAGAGTTGGTCAAAGTTAACAGTGCATCTTGTAACTCATTTGTCTTCTCTTGAGCAACAGGTAGTATTGGTGGCTGTAACGATGCCTGAGGTGGAGCTTGAAGCATAGCCTGCTGAATTTGTTGAGGACCCTGATTATTTCTCCATGCAAAATTAGGCTGATTTCTCCACCCTTGATTGAACGGGTTGGAGAATGAACTATTCGCTTGCCTATTGAAATTTCCCATCATATTCACCTGTTCCATGGGAATGGAGTTGTTCATCTCAACTACCATGCACTGCTCAAATGGGTGAGGACCACCACAATTATGACATACCACTTGGATTTGCATGACTTGAGTAGCCATAGAATTTTGTTGCAGTTGCTTGGTAAATGATGCAACTTGAGCAGTGAGAGCAGTAATAGCATCCAGCTCCTGCATACCAGCTACCTTCTTATTTCTATCTCGTTCACTAGGCCACTGATAGTTATTCATGGCCATTTCCTCAAGCAATTCATAGGCCTCATTAGCACTCTTTCTCATGAAAGCACCACTTGCTCCAGCATCATTAATGGTGCGAGTCATCCCACACAAACCGTTGTAAAAATTATGGACTAGCATCCATTTTTCAATCCCATGATGAGGACATTTCCTCAGAAGTTCCTTAAACCTGTCCAATGCATCATAAAGAGACTCTCCATCAAATTGAGAGAAGTTATTAATTTCCCCTCTTAGCATTGCAGCCTTGGATGGAGGGAAAAATTTAGCAAGAAATTTCAGAGCTAATGCCTCCCATGTAGTGATTGAATTGGCTTGAAGAGAGTTCAACCAACTTTTAGCTCTATCCCGCAGTGACAACAGGAACAATCTCAGTCTAATAGCATCGTTGGTGACCCCATTGTATTTAAAAGTTCCACACAACTCCAAGAAATTGGCTATGTGTGTATTGGGATCCTCAGTAGGGAGTCCACCAAACTGGACAGTAGACTGGACCATTTGCAAAATTTCCGGCTTAATTTCAAAATTATTGACTGAAATAGTTGGCGGTTGGATGCATGATTGTACTCCAGTAACAGCAGGAAGTACATATTCTCTGAGTGGGCGAACTGTTGGCTCAACAACGTCCCCATTCAACACATTACCCTAATGTTGGGCCATCTCTGCTACCCGTTTTTGCTTTCTATTCTGTCTGCAAGTCCTCTCAATTTTAGTATTAGTGGGCAAAAGATTGTCAGTCCTTTGACATCGCATATACCAATTGTCACCTGAAATTAATATTCTCAAACACAACCGTTAGAAACAATTAACACATAAAAACCAAATTAGAATAAAACTTAATTGTATTGATATTAATAAAAATCAGTCCCCGGCAACGGTGCCAAAAACTTGTTGCGAAAATTAAAGCTACGCAAGTATACGTAATCACATTTTGTAATAAATCTCGATAAGAACGAGTATCATCCCACGAAGACTGATTTATCAATTACCAAATAATTAATTTCTAGTTTCTATTTGGCTAATGAAAACTAGATTTGTGAAATTTGAAAATAAGAAAACAGAAATAAATGAAAATTGCAGAAATCAAATAATAAAAAGAACACAAGGATTAAATTCACTATGAAACAATTAGGAATCCTAATCTTCTCAACTATCCACTCTATTATTCTTTAATTCAATTACTACTGAAACTCTTCTCCCTGAAATGATAGGCATGCAAAAGTGTTAACTATTCGAGTTACAAGATAGAAAACTCGACCTAATGTGAATTCCCTATATTTCTATGGTCAATTCAAACAATAGGAAGCAATGAATACAACCCTAAATCACATAAACCAATTTGATACTCTCGTTCTAAATTGAAATCTGTGTCTATTCAATTTTAGCATATTCAAATCTCACTTTTCAGATTTTGATTCAAATTCATAAATCATATGTAAAAGGTGCGCAGTCAATTACATACACAATAAACACAAATTGAATAGATTTCAGATGAAGAAGAAATAGATAAATGCATTAATTCATAACAGAGTTTCAAGAGAGTCAATTAGAAAACCTAAACAGAATTTAGTTCATAAACATCACTAAGAAATCCATAAATCTGAAATTAACATAAAGTAAAAAATAAAAAGAGAAGAAAAGAAACTCTAAATGATAGATCCACTTCTCAGCCCCCACTCCCAGTCTAGGTCTGCCAAAAAGTGCCTCCTTTTCTCTCCTTAATCGTAATTTAAACCTAATTAGCGATTTTTTAAACATGAAAGGACCAAAACACCCTTAATTAAAAATCTGCATTTTTCTCATTTGTAGACATATCCTGCGGTTGCAGGATGTCATTCCTGTGGTCGCAGGAATGCTCTAGAAATGCAAAAACTTCTCTGGAGTTGCAGCCGCAAGACACACTTCCTGTAGTCGCAGGAAGTGCTCTGAAACACCGTTTTCCACCAATTTTTGTCATTACTGTCGCTTTTCCACGATGTTTCCACACCTAAGTTACCTAAGCCCTTCGACACCTGAAAAAATTCAAAAGCCAGCGTAAAATAGAACAAAACAAAACAAACACCTAATACTTTACCTGAAAAACACATAGATAAATGAGTCTAAAACTCATTTATCAGGAATCGACCCGCACCTTCCTGAGTGAGACTACCTACAAGTCCAATGTAGGAAAGTACTACTAAGAGTCTTTTTAACTACCGACCTGGTCGCCAACAACCTAGCCTTCACCCAAGGAGGTAACTGTTGGTTTTTATTGATAAAATCAGAGATTATACGGAGCGGAACAACAATCAAATTGTTAGTTTAATCCCATAAGATTTCTAGATCTACTTCTTCACATGCATATATATATTGAATCAACGACATGAATAGAAAAAATTTCCTCAGGTCCTTCCTTTCTACTATCTTTTTGTATGGCTAAATCCTTGAGATCTCACACCAAGATCTTCCAAAATGTTCTCAGCACACAAAGAATGAGTGTGGGCTCGCTATACAAATAATATGCAAAATCTATTTATCAGATGTTCTCAGCACATGAGATCTGATAAAGTTTGGACCCAAGTTTTGTGAAGAACAATGATTTTTTATGTATCACTGTTCTCTTTCTTTGAGAGAGATTTCTAGATATTTTTCTATCCCTGAAAAGTTACGTTTTGTAAAACTGATATCCTATATTTAATATATCCCATATATTAAAATAAAATCATAGTTATTTTAAACAATTTGAAAATAACTAATCAGTTATCAGATTTTTGTTTAAATAATAATATTTTAATCAAATTACAATATCTCATTATTTATTTAATATTTAAATAACTAAAATTGTGGAACCTAGAAACTGCTCACAGTCTCTTATGCATGTAGCACAGTGACTGTGCACTGTGCTACACGTGTACCACATGCCAGTGATGGCATGTGATTTTTCCCAATTTTTATTATTATTTAAATACCAAAAATCCCAAAAACATAAATTAATTATATTTTTGTTAAATCAAATAATTAATTAATTCTTAATTAATTAATTACACATAATTATACAATAATTATGTTTGATACATAGAAAAATATTTTACTTATCAGATAAGTCCTTTTTGCCCATTTTTGTATTTACCTTTGTCAGTGATTGTTTGAGCCATTTCGGGGACCATGGACCTATAACATTAAGCGCCAATAAATTGAAACTAAATAATTAAACTCTTTATTATAATAGTTAATTTATTAATTCTGATATTTCTCCACTATAAATTCAGAATTGCACTCTTTATGTTATAGATATACTTTTACAGAAATCTTATCTTAAGTCGTCCATTGATATAACCATATTTCAATAGTTCAACCCTCTAATTAATTAGTTCATAAATTAGAATGGAAGAATTTCCATTTTACATTTCTAATTTACTTCTTATACCTTAAGTACCATTAATTCACTAGTGAACAACTAATCTATAATCTAATTATAGATTTGAGCTCAAAATCATTCAGTTCCAGAATTAACCCTTAAGGGAACTAATATACGATCCGTTAGGAAAGATTAGATTCCGTATTGTTGATACATGTTCCCAGCCATCCATGATATTAAATCTCCAAAACAAAAGTCATTAGCCTCATTTTTTGAAGAGACCTTAACGAATGAATCAAAAGCTTTAATAAACATGAACAAGAGTTCATGCACACTCAGGATTTAGGTTGATCTATAAATGATCATCAGTTATGATATGAATTACAATCGAGATGTCTTACCACATCAATAATCTGAATCTAGATTATTTGTATCAACATGATACTCAGCAAACCGTACTTACAACCCCAATTAAAGAATTCCATAACTTCAATTTTTTGTTGTTGACTATTTTTATTCATTCATGTGATCTTAATTCTCTCGTAGTAATACAAGATCACATCCTCAATAATGTATATGGAATTTTTCTGATATTTAAAAAATTATTCAAACAATAATTTAACAATCTAAATTTAACAATAATAATAAACCATTGTATTTATTTATTCACAGAAAAACAAATGTCTTTTACATGCCTTTAGGACACACTCCTAACAATCTCCCACTTGTACTTAAAGCAAGTGAGACATTTCTCTCAATCCCATATTACGTACATGACCCTCGAATTGCTTTGCTGGAAGCGTCTTCGTGAACGGGACCGCCAGGTTGTGTTCTGATGCGATTTTCAGAATGGTCACATCTCCTCTATGTACGATTTCTCTGACTAAGTGGTATTTGCGCTCTATATGCTTTCCCCTCTTGTGGCTTCTTGGTTCTTTAGAATTGACCACTGCTCCACTATTATCACAGTAAAGAACAAGTGGTTTCTTCACTTCTGGAACTACTTCCAAATCTGTGTATAACTTTTTTAGCCAAACTGCTTCCTTAGCTGCTATGTATTCAGCTTACATGGTTGAATAAGCTATACAAGATTGCTTAATGCTTCTCCAGACAACTACTCCACCACCAAGAGTGAATACTGACCAAGAAGTAGACTTTCTACTATCCTTGTCAGATTGAAAATCTGAGTCAGTGTATCCAGTAGGTTCGAGGTCACTACCCATTTGTATCCAATGGAATTAACATTGTCAGGCAGATGTACAAGTTCTCAGACTGAATTGGAATACATTGATTCCATTTCTTGATTCTTGGCATCTTGCCACTTATCAACATCATGGTCTTCCATTGCTTCTTTAAAAGTCATTGCATCGTCCTTCTCATTATCTGATACAAGAACATGTGCCTCATGTTCGTAGCGAATAGCTTGTCTCACAATCCTCCCACTACGACGTTGCACTGGTTTTTCCTTTTCAGGAATTGTGGTTTCTTTGGTTGTTTTAGCATTAATTGTTGCTGGTGACTTTGCGACTTCATTTGAGATCATCTCCTCCAGTACAACCTTACTGCGAGGTTTATGGTTATTAACATAGTCTTATTCAAGAAAAGTTGCATTTGTCAATACAAATGTTTTATTTTCTTTTGGACTATAGAAAATTCCACCTCTAGTCTCTTTGGAATATCCCACAAACATACACACTTTAGAGCGCGCTTCCAACTTCCCGGTCTTCCTTTTTAAGCACGTATGCATGACACTCCCAAATTCTAAAATGGTGTAAACTAAGTTTACAACCATTTCATAATTCTATGGATGTCTTTTGGATAGACTTAGGTGGAACATAATTCAATATGTATAGAACACATTGAATCGCATAACCCCAGAATGACAATAGTAATGATGAGAAACTCATCATTTGTCTAACCATGTCTAATAACGTTTTGTTCTGTTTTTCTAAAACACCATTTCACTATGGCTTTTCAGATGCAGTGAGTTGGAATTGAATGCCATGCTCACGTAAATGGTTCTTGAATTCATAATCCAAGTACTCTCTTCCTCGATCAGATCAAAGTGCTTTTAGTGATTTACCTAATTACTTTTCAGCCTCTACTTGAAATTCTTTGAACATTCTAAAAGTTTCAGATTTTCCTTGCATCAAATAAAGGTAACCATATCTTGAATAATCCTCAATGAAAGTGACGAAATATTCATAATTCATAACCTCCTCTTACTTGTACATTAAATGGACTGCTAACATCCATATGTACTAGCTGAAGTGGTTCTATGGCCCTTGAACCTTTAGCAGAGAAAGGTCTCTTAGTCATTTTGTTTTCTAGACAGGATTTACAAACAGGGAGAGATCCAATAAATGGTTCTCTTAAAGGACTATCCTTTACAAGCCTATTTGTTCCGTCTAGCCCAATATGGCCCAATCTCAAGTGCTACAGATAAGTTTCACTATTGGAATCAGTTTAATAGATTTAGGATTACCTGTTTTTAAATAATTCGGAATTATAAAAAATTTGTCATTCATTACAAGTATGTAAACTTTGTTTATCCCAAAGCATTTGCATAACAAGTAAATAGATAATTTCTTTAAATAATAACTACTTTATTACAGAAATAAATGTTATGCAAAAATAGAAATAAGTTTCCAAACATTAATAATCAAAATTACTAACAATAAACAAAATTTCTAGACTGTAGTTTTCTTTGTTTAAAGAAATCTAAAATTTCTAAAACAAAATAAAGAAATTTAAATTGTTCAACTAACAATAAAATTACTAAATAAAAAAAACTGCTCTCCAACTTCTCCAGCTCCTTACTTGCTACCAAAATCATCATCAATCTCTTCCTCCTTTTCAGGGTTTTGATTCTGCAAAAGGAAAGACAAAAGAAAAATAGATTAGTGGCATATATTTTTGAATCTACTATCCAAAAATTTGAATCTTATATTCATAGTGTTTGAATCTACTATTCATAGTTGAAAAAATATATGTAAATCTTATTTACCTTTTTCGTTTGATATAAACGATGACATTCAACATAGACTTCCTCTGTCATTGCTCGCCACATCTCATGTTCTAAGTCATAGTGTATATATTTTTCCTTTGTTTCATTAGGCATGGTTGAAAGTATGCAATAGCGTGCCACCGACAATTTGCATACTTTTCTTCTGCTTCATAGCTAGTAGCCAGAGGTGGTTCTGTTGGAGGTTTTTCACAGACTATTGACATCATCTTCTTATAACAAAAAATGGTCAACATGCCTCGAAACCAGTGTTGCATATTTTTAGGTTCAAAAACTAAGGATTTGAGAAAGGCATCGGTGTGTAATTCACCAATAGACCATTTTGCTAGCAATACATAAATACAAATAAATATTATTATATTTAGAAAAATAAATATCAAAGTTTTTTGGAAATTAAACGTGATGCATGAGCACAATTAAAACACATAAAATAAAGATTAATTTCCATGATAAAATTTTCTAACAATTAAAGTGTCGCCTTAGGGTCGGTCAAATTAATTTTAGAGAATTTATAAGACATTCTTATCTTTATTGTTTAAAACTTAAAATAACTCTTTATTTTCTCTTTTAAACATTAAAGTACCGCTTAGTTTGGTCAAGTTATGATTATCCACTGCATAAACTTAATCATAGCTTTGTGAGTGTAACCCAGTATTTCAGAGTTCATGACTTAACTTAGGACATGCCGCCTTAGGGTCGGTCAAGCCTAAAATACATCATTAGTTCCTATCTATGTAAGAAATACAACCTTGCTATTGATATGTCCAGACACCTTCCTTAGGGGGACGAAAACAAAGCTGTCGCAAGGCGCTATTCATATCTCACGGTGTTATATTAATAATGGAGACCATGGGTTATGTTTGAGATATCAACCCTCTCCCACTCACTATTTTGAAATAAGTGTTTTTAACCTAATTAATTACAAATTAATTATAACATCTCTAAACCTTATGAACATAATTAAAATTGGAAAGAAAGCGAGTTTCTAGGTCCATATCCAATTTTTAAATTACCAATCATGTTCATCTAAACTTTACTAAAAAACACTTTTACAATAAAGTTGGTTTAAAGAAAATAAGTCATAAAGACTTAAAATTGGTGTGATATTTTACCAAGTTTTCAAAATAAAACTAAGTAATTTACGTTCAATTGATTTCACAAAACAATTCATATAAACATATAGGACAATCCTAATAATCATGTTTCTACAAATGAGATGCATGATTATGACTGTGTGGGTTTTTATGTGTGGCATATAATGCATGAACATGTTATCAATCACATTAAAATAATTATTTAAAAAAATAAACAATAAATGTTGAACCAGGTGCTTTTGGGTATTTTCTAATTTTACAACCACTTTATAAAATTAAAAAATAAAATAAAAATGCCTTGATCTCCATCGGGTTGTAGGATATGTGTTGTTGTTGTTCTAGAATAATAATAAGAAAACAATTTTCTAATTATTTTGATTAATTAATACAAACTTTTAAATAATCATTATTTTTAAATTTTTTAATTAAAATTAGAAACTGAAATAATTAAATAAAATCTGTTATTTTTTTAAAATTAAATTTTGAAATTAGATTTTTAAAAAAAATGTTTTTTAGGATAACAAAATTATCACATTATTTAAATATAAAATTTCTAATAAATAGGATATTTAGCATTTAAAATTTTAAAAAAATAACAGAATAATTTCATAAAATAAAAAAAATTCTGGACCAGCAGGACGGGGACACGTGGCGTCAAACTGGGCTGTCGGGGCCAGGTTGTACGGAACCGTACAGATCCGTACGGACGTCCGTACGATGTCCTGGCAGCAGCTTGGAGGGCGGCGGCTGAATTCTGAATCCCGGGCTCCGTTCTGACTTTTGTGTGATCAGAATTACAATTTTATGGTGTCAAAAAACCAAATAAAATTACATAAATCCTATGCCCTTTAATGGCTTACACAATGATCTATCATAAACAAATCATAACCCAAAAACACCATACAATTAACGATTCAACATTCCCATGCATTCAATCATATTAATCCATCCATTCATTCATCAAAATAAATAAATGCATAAAAGTAAACCCACACAGATTCAATATATATATATATATGTGAAGATGGTTCTGGTACCATTTGTTGGTTTTTATTGATCAAATCAGAGATTATACGTAGCAGAACAATCAAATTGTTAGTTTAATCCTATAAGATTTCTAGATCTACTTCTTCACATGCATATATATATACATTGAATCAAAGACATTAATAGAAAAAATGACCTTAGGTCCTTCCTTGCTACCATCTTTTTGTATGGCTAAATCCTTGAGATCTCACACCAAGATCTTCCAAAATGTTCTCAGCACACAAAGAACGAGTGTGGGCTCGCTATACAAATAATAGGCAAAATCTATTTATCAGATGTTCTCAACACATGAGATCTGATAAAGTTTGGACCTAGGTTTTGTGAAGAATAGTGATTTTTTATGTATCACTGTTCTCTTTCACTGAGAGAGATTTCTAGATATTTTTCTATCCCTGAAAAGTTACGTTCTGTAAAACTGATATCCTATATTTAATATATCCCATATACTAAAATAAAATCATAGTTATTTTAAACAATTTGAAAATAACTAATCAGTTATCAGATTTTTGTTTAAATAATAATATTTTAATCAAATTACAATATCTCATTATTTATTTAATATTTAAATAAATAAAATTGTGGAACCTAGAAACTGCTCACAGTCTCTTATACGTGTAGCACACTGACTGTGCACTGTGCTACACGTGTACCACATGCCAGTGATGGCATGTGATTTTTCCCAATTTTTATTATTATTTAAATACCAAAAATCCCAAAAAAATAAATTAATTCAAAATTAATTATATTTTTGTTAAATCAAATAATTAATTCTTAATTTATTAATTACACATAATTATACAATAATTATGTTTGATACATAGAAAATATATTTTACTTATCAGATAAGTCATTTTTGCCCATTTTTGTATTTACCTTTGTCACTGATTGTTTGAGCCATTCCGGGGACCATGGACCTATAACATTAAGCTCCAATAAATTGAAACTAAATAATTAAACTCTTTATTATAATTGTTAATTTATTAATTCTGAAATTTCTCCACTATAAATTCAGAATTGCACTCTTTATGTTATAGATATACTTTTAAGAAATCTTATCTTAAGTCGTCCATTGATATAACCATCTTTCAATAGTTCAACCCTCTAATTAATTAGTTCATAAATTAGAATGGAAGAATTAGCATTTTAACTTTCTAATTTACTTCTTATTCCTTAAGTACCATTAATTCACTAGTGAACAACTAATCTATAATCTAATTATAGATTTGAGCTCAAAATCATTCACTTCCAGAAATTAACCCTTAAGGGAACTAATATACGATCCATTAGGAAAGATTAGATTCTGTATTGTTGATACATGTTCCCAGCCATCCATGATATTAAATCTCCAAAACAAAAGTAATTAGCCTCATTCTTTGAAGAGACCTTAATGAATGAATCAAAAGATTTAATTAACATGAACATGAGTTCATGAACACTCAGGATTTAGGTTGATCTATAAATGATCATCAATTATGATATGAATTACAAGTCTTTATAGTTAAATGGTTTTTGGATAAAGACTTTAATTCATATCGGTCCATGTCATATATAATCATATTATATAAAGGACCTTTACCGAGATGTCTTACCACATCAATAATCCGAATCTAGATTATTTGTATCATTATGATACTCAGTAAACCGTACTTACAACTCCAATTAAAGAATTCCATTACTTTAATTTATTGTTGTTGACTATTTTTATTCATTCATGTGATCTTAATTCTCTCGTACTAATACAAGATCACATCCTCAATAATGAATATGGAATTTTTCTGATATTTACAAAATTATTCAAACAGTAATTTAACAATATAAATATAACAATAATAATAAACCATTGTATTTATTTATTCACAGAAGAAACAAATATATTTTACATGCTTTTAGGACACACTCCTAACAGTAACTTCTTTATTCTCTGGTCGTTTATTTCCTTTTATTTTATCTGCATCCTTCTTAGAAAATTAGCACTCTTCAGATCCATGGCTATGACCAACTCCTACTCCAGAAATGGAGATTCGAGCAGCGTCATTGGCCAGCATGACTGACTTGGAAAAAAGTGTCAAATAGCTGGTTACTGAAGCCAACTTAACATTGGTCGGGCTTTTGGCACCTCACCAGGATGTGAGGGAGTCAACGGCGGGGAGTGCCACTAGTGAAGGAGTTCCTGAGCATCACCTATACGTGTCGTAACCCCCAAGGAGGAGGACAACTAGAGTGACAATTAGGGAACCCTCAAGCACCCCGCGAGTAGATGCTCCCCCTGCCCCTATGGGAAAAGGAAAAAAGAAAGTATTCGAACCCCCTGCACCAGTCGGAGAGTTTTCAGACGAGAACGGTACTGTCTTCTCACTTTTAGATAGTTTTCCCATTCCTTGTCATTTATTTGATGGGGACGACAACTTTAAATACACTCCAAATTTAAATTAAGATTTCTTCCAGGCAGTGAGTGAGTGTAGCAGTAGTTCTGTAAGTAATGTAGCGACCAATAGTTATAGCATGCGTACTTTACTTATAAATTCCTTGCTTTCATTTTTAACTCCATCTATACATATCGTCTAACTGCTCGAAATGCCTCCTTACTTGTAGATATGTTTGATCGCTACACCGCACCTACTACTCCCTCGAGCAGGAAAAAAGAGAGCAAACGACACCGCGGAGAAAGCAGCAAGGCCCTTTCAACCAAGAAGGCCCGGACTGAGGATCTTCCAGCTGCTACTCCCTCAAAAGAAACAACGCCGCCATCGGCACCACTCGACCAATAGTCTTCCCCTGCACCAGCCGACCAGAATTCTACCCCTCCAGCACCAACCGACCAGGTACCTCGCGATCAACCTGAAGAAGCCTTGACCAGCACCGTGGTTGGCTCGGCCAGAGAGAGGATATACAAACTCTCAAAACACAAACGCAGCCGAGAGGCCATTGTCGGCACCAACTCCATGGAGGCCGATCAGATAATAAATCGAGGGCTGAACGAGATAGCCAGTGTAAGTTGCTTCCTATCGCTGAGTTATTTTACTGTCATTTTCTGTCGTCATCTTATATCTTTATCTGATCGCAGGGATTGCTGACTATAACTACTGGTTGGCACCGCACGGGAGCTTTGGTCACCCAGACCAGAGACTCTGATTTCAAGCACTCTGAGGATATGAAGGTGCTCAAGGGGAAAAATGCTGAATTGCTCGAGAAAAACATTGAACTACTTGGAAAGAACACTGAACTGCTCGAGCAAAATTCTAAGTTGGCTGATGAGCTTCAGCAGTTTAAGACTGCCCTGGACAAAGCCAATGAAGATAAAGAGAAGTTTAGGGAGTGTTCTAGACTTAACTACCAAGAGGCCAAACAGCTTGAGGTTGATCTGATCGCGAACAGAAAGGAAACCGAGGAACTGGAGGGGCGTGTCAAGAAGCTTGAGGAGACCAATGCCAGCAACTTGGAGAAGTATAGGGAAGCCACCCACCTTTACTTCTACGAGTTCTGGAAGCATAACCGTGGGGCCAACTTCAATTATCTTTTTGAGCATCTAAGGCAAAATCAAATAGCCCGGTGCACTATTCGCCTGGAGGAAGAAGAAAGAGACAAAATTCCTGCCTCCCCAAAAATCTCCTTAGCAACGGGGATTGACGGCGCAGAAAATGAAGCTGGAACCACTGTCGACCAGGACACTCCTCAAGACCCTCCTGCCTCGTAGTATTTTTATTTTTCTTTCTTTATCTTTTGGATACACGACCTACGGGTCGTGATGTAAAAACAATTTCTTTTTTTATTGTTGCATGGAAACTTTTTTTTCCTTTTAACCAACAATTACATTCGAGCAGTAACTGCTCGCGGTGTAAAGGGATTCCTTTTTAGATATTATAATACTTGCATTTTATTATAATACATGTTCGCATGACCGAACTTAGCATAGCACTTTGGTTTGATTTAACAAAATAACAAAATTTTGAAAAATACTCTAAGTGCCCTAGCATGATTTCACTTATTTTGCTCATGTGTTTACATATCTTTTGATATGCTTTGCTTACTAGATACCTTATATGCCCCCCAAATGATTGAGGAGTTTTAGGTCCTCGGTCACTTGCCTTGACTAGGACCTGTTTGAACATTTCTGTTCGTAGCAAACATTTTTAACACATTTTTTTAAAAATGATACTATAGCGAAATAACACACGTAATGAGCAAATACTTGTAATAAATACAATAGTTGGCAAGATTGACTGGCAGCGCACAATCCCTTTTATTTCTCATAATAGATGGACAAATTGTGTCTGTACGAGTGATTAATAAAATGATCTTACACTTATAAGCAATCAGCCACATAAAATGACCAACTGTTTTTCATAACTTGTAAAAAGTAGAATTAATACAGGCCAATTCTTTAAGAAGAATTGTTTATTGATAGTACTTGTGTAGGTGTTCTCCATTCCAATAACGAGGAATTAGATCTCCATTTAAGCGAACAAGTTTGTAAGCCCTTGGATGGAGGGCTTCTTTGATTTGGTACGGTCCTTCCCAGTTAGGTGTTGAGAAAAACCCTTCTAAGTACTAGATCTCCTACATTGAATTTCCTTTCACGTACTTTAGAATTGAAATACCGGGCAACCTTTTGCTAGTAAGCTGCTACTCAGAGTTGGGCTTGCTCTCGCTTTTCGTCGATCAAATCCAACGATTCCATCAACAACTGGCTATTAGAGCCTTGATCATACGTTATTCTCCAATGTGATGGCAGATCTAACTCGACAGGCAACATAGCATCATATCCATAAGCCAAGGAAAATGGAGTATGGCCTGTTGCTGTGCGATGGGACATTCTGTACGACTAAAGGACTTCAGGAAATTTCTCTGGCCATGCCCCCTTCGCTTCCTCAAGCCTTTTCTTCAGAGTATCCTTTAGCGTTTTATTGACTGCCTCAACCTGTCTGTTTTCCTGAGGGTGAGCCACTGAAGAAAAGCTCTTGATATTTCCATGCCAGTCACAAAAATCCGTGAAAAAATCACTATCAAACTGTGTGTTGTTGTCTGAGACAATTTTTCTTGGCAATCCATAGCGACAAACGATGTTCTTGACCACGAAATCTAGCACTTTCTTGGTCGTTATGGTTGCAAGTGGCTCAGCTTCAACCCATTTTGTGAAGTAATCAACGGCCACTACGGCATGTTTGACGCCGCCCTTCCCTGTGGGCAAAGATCCGATTAGGTCTATACCCCAAACTGGGAATGCCCAGGGACTTTGCATCTGTTTTAGTTCATTAGGGGCTGCTCGCAGAATTTTGGAGAATCTCTGGCACTTGTCACATCTTCGCACAAATTCCATCGAGTCTTCATTCATTGTTGGCCAAAAGTATCCTTGCCTTAGGATCTATTTTGATAAACTCATCCCTCCAGCATGGTCCCCACAAAAGCCTTCGTGGACCTCCCTCATCAATTCTTTGGCCTTTTCTTTTGAAATACACATGAGTAGTGGCATTGAGTATCCCCTGCGGTACAAGATTAGACGCTGAAGGACAATCAACTACTACGAAAGTAGTGAGTAATGTCCTATTTGCAGGCGCAGTTCCTGCTGTAACTGGGAGCCTTATCGACCATGTCGGGGAAAGCCCTTCACCAGAAAAACCATATATGGTTTGGTTGCACGACTCCAGGTCCTTAACAGACAACTTCATCCTTTCTAGTGAAGACTTATACAAGATGTTGACTGAGCTTCCTATGTCCACCAACACCCTCTTAACCATCATGTTGGCGATTTGGACGTCAACGACCAGCAGATCGGAGTGTGGGAATCGGATGTGCTGAGCATCGTTGTCAGAGAAGGTTATCAACTTCTCCTCTGTTCGAGCTTTCTTTGGTACTCGATCCTCCACACTCATCATCTCGATGTCCTGGTCATGGCGTAAGGTCCGAGCGTATCGCTCCCTTGCTTTCCCACTATCCCATGCAAGGGATGCCACAGATGGTGAGTAACGTACCTGCCACAGGAGCTGGCTGCAAAGGTGGCGAGCGTTGGTGTGCAGGTGTCGGGTCGTTGCCACCTTGAGCCTCTCACTGAGACCCTCCTGTGGCTCGTACGTATCTCCTTAGGTGTCCCTGTCTGATCAAGAACTCAATCTCATCCTTCAGCTGGTTACACTCATTAGTGTCATGTCCGTAGTCATTTTGAAAATGACAGAATTTTATTGTATCTTTCTTGGATATATCTTTCCTTATAGGTGAGGGTCGCTTATATGGGACATTAGAGTTGGTCGCCCGGTAAACCTCCGCTCTACTCTCGACAAGGGCCGTATAGTTGGTGAATCTCAGCACGAATCTATTGCCTTTGGGGTGTTTATTTTTAGATGTTGACGTTTCATTGCCTACCCTTTTTCCACCATTTTCGCCATTTCCGTTCCTGTTGCCTTTGCCATTGCCATTGGGTTTATCCGACCCATTGGCGGCTTTGGCGGGGTCTTCCTTTGGTCCCTTGTCTTTCATTGGCGACTTCTCCTCGTTGGCGATCGCATCTTCGAGCTTGATGTACCGATCAGCTCGGTCTAGGAACTCCTGGGTACTCCTTACCCCATTATTTTTCAGGTTGTTTCAGAGGGGAGAATGGTGTCTAACCTCGGCAGTTAGGGCCATCATATTTCCCTCATCGCCCAATGTTTTGGCTCCAGCCGCTGCTCACATGAAACACTGGACGAATTCCTTTAAGGGCTCTCCCTCCTTTTGGTGTATCTCGACCAGCTGGTTGGCCTATGTGGGGTGTACGCGACCCGCATAGAATTGTCCGTAAAATTCCTTCCCGAACATTTCCCAGGATACTATACTAGCAGGAGGGAACTTAAAGAGCCACTCCTGGGCGGTGTCAGATAAGGTGGTGGGGAAGATCCTGCAGTGGGCATCGTCCGACACCTTCTGAATATCCATTTGTATCTCAAACTTGTTCACATGAGATACTGGGTCCCCGTACCCATCAAAGTTTGGCAATACTGGCATTTTGAACTTGCTAGGGGTCTCTGCCACAGCAATCCGCTGCACAAATGGAGTGCCTCTCCTCTGGTCGTACTCTATGTGGGATCCTAACCAGCTGCTGTACCGCTTGGTTCAGCGCATCAATTTGAGCATGAACCGCATCTGGGATCACTGGGGCGACTGGTGCCAGAGGAGCATACTCATCGTGCCTCTTGCGTCTGTCATTGAGTACGTCCCTCAATTCATTGTCTCTACGCCTTTGCTCGCTAGCGCCCAGCCGATCCAAGATGTTATGTTGTCGGGGCTGCCTCCCAGCGTTATGGCTCGCAGGCCTATTTTCTCTTGGTGGGGGGTTTCCATCTCAACCTCTTTCCTCATGCCTTCGACTAGCATTCCCCCTACCGGAATCGGTCTCATTGTAGTCATGGCCATCCCTAAACTAAGACCGACTATGGTACGACCGGCTAGTCACGCTGTTTCCTCCTCTGGCTGGTATCTCCTGAGAGTCAAAGGGTGGCCTTCGCTGGTCGGTGGGTCCCCGTGCATTATTATGCTGTGGGGGGCCCCTGACCGCAGAGCCTGACTTGTTGTGCCTTTTGTTTGCAGAAGGGCGCTGCCCCCTGCTCGGTGGATTTGGCTCATCGTCCCCTGGGTGTCTAGGGCTGCGGGGAGGCTGTCCAACCCTATTCTGCCTCTGGCACTGGGGATTTCCGCGACCAGCTTGAGAGGGTGGCTGACATCATCCTGAGCAACAGGTGGCTATTCCGGCCTTTGAGGGCTTGCTGGCTGGAGTGGAGGACTTGGATTAGGGGCCTGTTGCAGTGGTGCACTTGGTGGTTGATCTGGTTGAGAGGTCGGCGCAACTTGCCCTCGGGCCAACTGAATGGCTGCTTCAAGAGCGGGAGTGGCATCTCTCTGCCGACAGTCCATTTCTGCTTGCCGCTCATTCAGCTCATGACGTTGACGTTCAATCTCCCTCTGCTGCAGCGCCAAGGTCTTTGCTGCATTCTCCTGATTGGCCCTCAGATTGGCCAACTCATCTTGCAACACCCCCAATGTTGCCCTAAGCGTCTCAGAATCCATTTCCTCCTCTTCAAAATCCAAGTGTGGTTCATTTTCAGCCACATTTGGAGGAGGAGGTTGAGATGGCGCAGCGCCAGCAACCTGTCTAGCTTTCTTGGATGTCTTCGCCATTTGATCTTTTTAAAGCTTCTTGAGTTCAACTCTCAATGAAAGTACCAAACTGTTGACCCTTGATTTGGCCAACGACACGAAGTCAAAATAACGACAAAGAACAAAAAGGAAATCATGTAGAGAATCAAATAGGAAGAATGTGACACAAGTGATTTATAGTGGTACAGCCCCAACTGCGTGGTAATAACCTACTTTCACTTAGTGTTCTTATTTATATTGGATCCTAATACTGTGATCAAAGAACTAGGGCTCTTGAGTTTCACAAGCCTTAGGAGTAATACAACCTTTCGTGGATCATTACACTATATTTTTCTCTCTGAATACAAAGATTAAAAATCTAAGAGTCAAAAGTCCATTCATTGAGCCTTCTCATTCTTAGGATTAAGGAGGTTCCATGGGTCAATGGGCCTTAATTACCCTTAACATTAGCGTATCAAGGAAATTAAAGGGAAAATATATTGAATGTAGTTATTACAAGATTGTGCATCTTAAAGGAAGTAAACAGAAGCATGCGACTAGACTGGTCGCATCTAAACGCAAGATCTGATGAGGCAATAATCATCTGGTCGATAGGCGAACAGTGTCCCTTCGCTTCAGAACTGCCACGTGCCAACCATGTGTAAAAAATTCTTGCCACGTCATCAGGAGCAATTTTTAGGTAAATAGTTTTGTCTTTCAAATACTGAGATCTCAGACTCACACATGTTTAACTTTGATTTTGTAATGTAAACACATTTATTACGTTTATGCATGTATTTATTTTACAAGTTTAATGACCGTTTTTTGATAAGTTGACCTTGCTCGTGTGTGTTGACCACTACGAAAATCCTGTCGTTTTTTAGTGAGTCAACCATTAAGAATTTCAGGTCGTTACACACATAGTGTGATCTACCCTCATAATATTTTTTCATTTATGTAAAAATTCGGTTGCTCTTCCCTACAATTCTTATTAGTGCGTAGAGTAAAACTAAGTCTGCCCACTTACAAGTACAAATAAGGAGACGCATATTGAAATCTTTTCTAAATAAATAATAAAATAAATAATAGATCAAATTATAAGTATACAACAAACACAAATTATCTATCTGCACAAAAAAATCATGGATAAGTCGTGGTTGGAAATAATAAAAAAAACTTATGACTATGTGATAATAACCATTTGATTTTATCTTTTGTAATGATTTCTTATTACAAAAAAAAAAAAACAATAAAATGTCATCTTATTATGTCTTATGATGTTTTATGAATGTATTATTTAGCTTCTTTTTTCATCCAATAAAGTTTTATTTTTTTATGAATTTCATTAAAATGAAAAATTATGCAAAATTAATGAATAAAATTGGTATAATCTTAAAATGAGTTTTTATTTAATTATTTAAATATATTAATTTACATTATTATAAAAATTATAATGAGTGTAAATTTTGTTATTTTTTATAAAGTCAAATTTCATTATTAAAATCGATTAATTATGTTATTTCTTATAAGTTCAAATTTATTTATAAATACAATTATTACATCAAGAATATTATATAAAATATTTAATTAATTATTAATAATTATTTTGATAAACTATTATAATTCTATTAAAACCTAAACTTAGTAGTTTTTTAAAATATTAAATTTACAAAAAAAATATTTTTTAATTTACAAAAAAAAAGCTTTAACTTAACAATTTTTTAATTAATTAATTATTAATATTTAGTTTTCTAATTAATAATTGTTTTATTTATTATTACATTTAAAAAAATTACCTTTAAAATTTCTTAATTATGATATATTTCATAAGTTCAATTGTAGTGTCCCAGAATTTTACTTAGCTAGATAGTAGTAGTAGTTAGAAGTATCTTAGTTTCTGTGGATTTTGGTTCAAGCTGGGATTTAGTTAGAAACTCATAGTAATAGTTATGGATATTATAAGTTTAACCTATAGTTTAGAAATATTAATTATAACATAAGGTTTGATTAATATTGCTAGTCCTAGAAATATTATTTATTATAACCTAATGTTTATATATAATTATTAAGAATGTGACACTTGTCATTATCATGTTTATTAAGGATTTAAGTATTTTGATGAATAGTTTAAATAAAAGAAAGATCTACAAGCTCTAGAACCTTCGAGCAGCTGTTAGGATCACGTTTTGACTCAGTCAAAGCTGTTAATCAATTCAAAATATGCTGAAAATGTGCAAATACGTGTTTGATATATTAATGTATGCCGATATATCACAGCTTTAGGGGTCGATATATCGCTTACGGGAGATACAGAAAACACGTCGACTTCGCATGAACGAACGAACGGGGCTCGAGATATAGTTCTAGGCGTTATATCGCCCCTAGGAGTGATTTTTGAATACTTGAGGATTTTAAATTTCAAAACTTCCTTAACCACTTGGACCTACCCTTGAACAATTTTGACCGAGTTCTAGGCATCTGCTGAACGAAAATTCAAATCTTTTTCATTTTATATTCATTTATTTATTCATTTTAAAAATGGTTAGTTTCACTTCTTGAACTTAATAAATTTGACTTAGTACTCAGCCATTTCATTCATCATTCAAGCATTGTTCAGAGCCTCCAAGCTGCTAAGATTTCTATAGAGAGAAACACTTGGGTTTTGGGATAAAAGCTTTTCCAATCTAAGCTTTTCTAAACACTTGAGAAGTAAGATATAATGTTATTTCGGTATCGAGGTATAGATAAAGTCATAAGATCATTCAAGGTATTCCTATCCTTTAGTTCAGTTCTTCATAGTTCATTTATTCCATTTTCTTTCAGATCCTAACTCTTGTTTATGATTCTTATTTAGGTGTATAAGTTCCTTGAACATTAAGGTTTTCGGTAAGTTTCTACTTGGATGGTTTAGTTCTCTTTTTCATCTCTTTTTCTTTAGAAACTCACGATTCTTACTGTTGGTTTTAGGAGTGTTCCAAAATCCTGTTCTTGTCTCCATATCCATGTTTTTGGTAAGGAAAATAGGATAGATTATGTGTGTTTATATGTTTTGATATGCTTTATGCTATGATATGTAATATGTATATATGTATAAATATATTTTGTAGTCACTTGGGGCTTATAGTTGCTTAGATAGCAAACTCCAAGAATTTTTATCGTTTTCATGGTTTAGAGTTATGATTTACCCTACCACGATTAGTAAATAGAGGACCTAGAGGGGTTATCATATACTATAGTTGTGATCTAACCTACCTCGATTAGTAGACATAGGACCTATAATGTTTTATCACATACCATGTTAATGAGTTAATGACCATTAATATTGTTGTCCTATATGATATACGTTTTTATAGTCATATGTTTTATAGTATATGTATATGATATAGTCTTATGTTTATAATTTATGATATATGTTGTTTGTAGATTTTCCTTGCTAGGCATTAGGCTCATTCCTTTCTTTTTAGCTTGATGCAGGGAAATGAACATGGAAGGCGGGAAAGATTCGTGGCAGCTTGGCATGTGTGTTGAGGATGACTGTACTGAATGGACTGATAGAAGATCGAGGATGACGTTGTTTAAAGTCTTTTAAATTATGTTTTTATGTATTTCCAAACTTAGTATTTAAACAATTAATTTAAAGTTATGTTTTATGTTTCATAACAATGGGTACCCATACTTTACTTTGTATTTGGCACAATAGTTTTGGTTTTAAATAATGTTATGTTATTTCTAATATATGTATTCATATTAGTAGTTATGTTTAGTAGTTTTTAATGGTCCGAAGTCTAGAATTAGTCTTGGCATTACAGTTGGTATCATAGCAACAATTCATATGCATGAAGTTCTCCTTGATACACACGCACAAGCTCCGAATCTAACAACCAATGTAAGTGTTTATGTTTATTATGCTTATGGTTTTGTTATTAGCTAACATTTTTTCCATTATGTTTTCAGTGAAGAATGGATGGAGCCTTGACCTATCAGGATTTCCGAACCATTAAGGCATTGAAAAGGATTAGAGAGCCAAGGAATGCTGTAGGAGTGTTAGAAAGAATCACTCAGAGATTAATCGTATTCCACAAGGAGATAGTTCATCTTCAGACTACTAAGAAAATTATAACAAGAGCTACGGAGCAATATGTCCTAGTAATTAGGCTTTTTAAAGATTTTCCTTCTGTAATTTCAACATTAGAAGAAATATGGGAGACTATAGATGATGATGATGATTTACCGGTAGCCATGAGATACTATTTTCTCATACTTAGGTTCACATCTAAGTTTAAATTTCAATTCACTAATGAACAAAAGCATAGAATCTTCCCAGAGGTAATTTTGAGGCTCAAGATAATGATGATTATGAAGAAATAGATGATGACATGTATGAGTTTAATTTTTTTTACAATCATAATAAATTTAAATAAATAAATAATGACTAGGTTCGGTGAGGGTGGATACAAATCAATGGATCAAGTTCTATATTGAGAGTTTAGGGGGCCATAGTAGTGGGGACGATTTTTACTGATCCCAGCCCTCCCACAATATGGTTAACTTTGAAACAGCGACGAGTTTCAAGCCTGAGAATTAAGTCATATAGGATGATTAGAAACAGACTTAGAAAATAATAAAGATGGCTAATTTTCTAAGTATAGAAACACACCCTAATTATAAAGAAGGCTTACATAATTTTTCATAAGAAATCATAACTAATAGGTCCGAGTTATGTTTGCTTAGACTAAGTTTTGCATTAGAACCTATTAGGGTAAGTTCTAACATGTTTTTCTTGACTGTGAGAACTTTGCTGAAGATGTCGCTCAAAAGATCTGCACGCACAGTCGGCAATGCCTCCGGCACCGCCAATAAGACTAACAAAGCCCCTCCAGTCCGAAGAAGGGGAACACGTGCTACCAATGCTGCTGCTAACAGAAGTGCACTGCCTCCAGTTGACAACACTACTGAGATTCTCTGACTATGGCGACAAGTGGAAGAATTGCTACAACAACGACAACAGACTCAGCCACAGCCGCAAACGCAACCTCAGCAAATGGTTAAGCATCCCAACAAGTTAGTCCAAATGGAAAACTATGCGCCTTACCCAACTTAGTACATAGAGCTAGTCTATGAACGGTTTCGTAAGCAACACGATCCAAACTTTGAAGGGACAACGGACCTCTTTGAGGCAGAAGAATGGCTCAGGAATGTAGAGCCAATCCTAGCACACACGAACCTCGGCAATGCAAATCGCATATCCTGCATTTCATCTTTTCTAAAGAAGGATGCTAGAATTTGGTGGGATTTAGTACAACAGTTCATGACGTCACCACCATGCAATGGACTAGATTTGTGGAGCTCTTTTACAAGAAGTACTACAACTCAGCAGTCATCGCTATAGGGGTAGAAGAGCTCACCAGTTTGAAGCAAGGCATGTTAACGGTAGCAGAGTATGCTCGACAATTCGATCGACTATCCAAGTTTGCACCAGAGTTGGTCCCAACAGATTTCTTGAGGGTCACCAAGTTCGTTAAAGGACTCAGACCAAAGATTGAGCTAGGAGTCAAGCTAGCAAACCCTAGAACCACGACTTACGCCGATGCTCTAGAAACAACAATAGAGGTGGAAAGGCTTCATGCAAATGTTAGTAAGAAGGAGTCCAGCAAGCCTGAACCAAAGCCGCAGAATCAACCTCAGAATGGTTGGAACCATAACAACAACCATCATCATAGCAACAATAATGGTCAGAAGAGAAGGCATCCTGAAAATAAGCAATCTGACAATGACCAAAGAGCACGGACAAATAATGGAGCCACTAGGTCGGGTTATGTAGAATACCCGCAGTGCTCTAAAT
Source organism: Humulus lupulus (assembly GCF_963169125.1). Classification (NCBI taxonomy): domain Eukaryota; kingdom Viridiplantae; phylum Streptophyta; class Magnoliopsida; order Rosales; family Cannabaceae; genus Humulus; species Humulus lupulus. The sequence continues at coordinate 85,414,413 of NC_084798.1, forward strand.
ACCAAAAGAAACATCCTGGTGAGTGTCGTGCAAACACCAAGGGATGCTACAATTGTGGCCAGGAAGGTCATCAGAAGAAAGAATGTCCACAACTCAAGCAAGAAGAGAAGAGGGACAATAAGATGGTTCCAGCCAGAGTCTTTGCCTTGACCCAGGGAGAAGCCGAAGCTAGTAACAAAGTGGTCACGGGTCAGATTCCTATCCTCGATAATATATGTTTAGTATTATTTGATTCGGGAGCAACACACTCGTATATCTTGTTAGGAATGATAGAGAAAATAAACAAACCTTGTGAAACATTTAGAGCTAGGTTTGTGACAGAATTGCCTTCAGGCGAAGTAGTCCTATCATCACAGATAGTACGAGGCGTACCGATCAAAATTGAGGACGTAGAACTAGAAGGAGACCTGATAAAGCTAGAGATCAAAGACTTTGACGTAATACTGGGCATGGATTGGCTAGCAAGGCATGGCGCAACCATCGACTGTAGACGCAAGAAAGTGATGTTCGAAACTCCTAACGGTCAGAAACTATGTTTTATGGGAAAGGTACCATGACTACAAGCACCTCTTATTTCATCTATCAACGCTCAGAGGATGATAGAGAAAGGATGTCACTCATTCTTAGCTAGCGTCACGGATGTGGTAAAGGAAACACCACTAAAGGTTTGAGACGTCCGTATTATAAAAGAATTCCTAGAAGTATTTCCTGACGACTTACCAGGGTTGCCGCCTATTCGAGAAATCGACTTCACAATCAAACTAGTATCAGGAACCAAGCCTATCTCAAAGGTACCATACCAGATGGAATCAATTGAACTCAAGGAGTTAAAGACGCAGCTACAAGAACTCTTACACTTGGGTTTCTTTAGACCAAGCCATTCGCCATGGGGAGCACCGGTTCTATTTGTGAAGAAGAAGGAATGAAGCATGCGAATGTGTATAGATTATCGCGAGTTGAATAAGGTGAAAATTAAGAATAAGTACCCGCTACCCCGGGTCGACGACTTGTTTGATTAACTCTGAGGATCAACCGTGCTTTCAAAGATTGATCTACGGTCCGGGTATCAAAAGCTCAAGGTACGGGAAGAGGATATTCCCAAGACAACTTTTAGAACTTGATATGGACATTATGAGTTTCTAGTTCTGTATTTTGGTCTTACCAACGGTCCAGCCACATTTATGGATTTAATGAATCGGGTCTTCAAGGATTACTTGGACAAATTCGTCATAGTATTCATCGACGATATTTTGGTGTACTCCAAGGACAAAGTCAAGCACGAGGAACATTTAAGATTGACCATGTTTCGACTGAAGGAGCATCAACTTTACGCCAAGTTCAAGAAGTGCAAATTTTGGCTTTCGCAAGTAGCGTTCCTCGGCCATATAGTATCCAAAGAGGGAGTTGCAGTAGACCCAGCTAAGGTAGAGGTTGTGAAGGATTGGCCAAGACCTAAGAATGCGTCAGAGGTTAGATGTTTTCTCAGGCTAGAAGGCTGTTATCAGAGGTTTGTAGAAGGCTTTTCTAAGATAGCCACTCCACTTACCAACCTGACCCGGAAACAACAAAGGTTTAACTAGATGAATAAATGTGAAGAGAGCTTCCAGTTGCTCAAGGATAAATTATGCTCAGCACCAGTACTTTGTGCACCGACCCCCAACGACAAGTTTGTAGTATACTGTGATGCATCGAAGCAAGGATTGGGTTGTGTGCTGATGCAGAATGACAAAGTGATAGCCTACGCCTTAAGGCAGCTGAAGGAATATAAGCAACGCTATCCAACGCACGATATGGAGTTTGCAGTGGTGGTCTTTGCATTGAAAATCTGATGCCACTATCTTTATGGAGAATGGTGTAAGATTTATACAGACCACAAAAGCTTAAAGTATTTCGTTACACAGAAAGAGCTCAACATGAGGCAGCGCAAGTGGTTAGAACAAGTAAAGGATTATGACTGCGAAATCCTAAACCACTCGAGAAAAGAAAACATAGTTGCTGATGCGCTAAGTAGGAAGAGTTACGGAAATCTAGCAGCAATATCCGGAATAGAAAAGCCACTTCAGCAAGAGCTGATCAATGCCGGAATAGAAGTAGTCATTGGTAAACTGGCTAACTTGTCCATCCAGTCAAGTCTGTTAGAAGATATACAGATCGGGCAAGGGCCACTGATTTCTCTTTATCAAAACAGGGGTTCTTGAGATGTAAAGGTCATGTATGCGTGCCAAATGACTATGGAATTTAGATGAAGATTTTAGAAGAGGCACACAATACTCCATACTCAGTTCACCCAGGGTCGACCAAGATGACTCACAACCTTAAGGCATTGTATTGGTGGCCAGGAATGAAGAAAGACGTAATAGAGTATGTGTCTAAATGCTTAGTATGCCAGCAAGTGAAAGCAGAACATTAGCGACCTGCAGGCTTATTGTAACCGCTTGGTATCCCAGAATGGAACTCGGAAGACATAACCATGGACTTCGTGACAGGACTACCACGAACAAATAAGCAGCACGACTCGGCTTGGGTAGTAGTAGATAGACTAACCAAGTTAGCTCACTTCCTGCCTGTCAAGACTACATACACAGCGAACCAGTACGCAGACATTTATGTCCGAGAAATAGTACGACTGCATGGAATCCCTAAAACCATAGTATCTGATAGAGGATCGGTGTTTACATAGAGATTTTGGAGAAACTTGCAGCAAACCATGGGTACCAAGTTAAGTCTTAGTACGACATTTCATCCTCAGACCGACGGTTAGTCCGAGTGTACCATACAGATTTTAGAAGACATGTTGGACACTTGTGTACTTGACTTTGGAGTATCATGGAGTAAGTATTTGCCACTAATAGAATTGTCCTACAACAATAGCTATCAGTCAACAATTGGGATGGCACCCTATGAGTTACTTTATGGAAGGAGGTATCGATTGCCGTTACATTGGGACGAGGTAGGAGAAAGGCAACTTCTTGGACCCAAAGCTGTTAGAGAGGCTCAGGATGTAGTAGCACTGATTAGAAAGCGTATGCTCACTGCTCAGAGCCAGCATAAAAATTATGCGGATGCCAAGCAGCATGATGTGGAATTCAAAGTTGGAGATCAAGTCTTCTTAAGGATATCTCCTATGAAATGTGTGAATTGGTTTGGGAAGAAAAGCAACCTTAGTCCCCGATTTATAGGTCCTTTTGAGATTTTGGACAAGGTGGGAACAGTTGCATATAGATTAGCCCTACCGCCAGCTCTAGCAGATAGCCACAATGTGTTTCACATATCGATGCTGTGAAGATATGTATCAGACCCATCTCACATCATCAAGTACGATACGATAGCACTCCAGAAAGACTTGAGTTATGAGAAACGACCAGTTAGTATCCTAGATAGAGGGATGAAGGAATTACGGTCTAAGAGTATTCCGATAGTCAAGGTCCTATGAAGTAATAGTTCTGAACGGGAGGCAATGTGGGAGTTGGAGGGGGACATGTTAGCACGGTATCCTGAATTTTTTGGTAAGTAAATTTCGGGGATGAAATTCTTTTAAGTAGGGGAGAATTGTAGTGTCTTAGAATTTTACTTAGCTAGATAGTAGTAATTTGTAGTATGTTAGTTTTCGTGAATTTGGTTAATTTCGGGACTTAGTTGGAAACTCATAGCAACAGGTATGGATTTTATAAGTTTAACCTATAGTTTAGAAATATTAATTATAACATAAAGTTTGATTAATATTGCTAGTCCTAGAAATATTATTTATTATAACCTAAGGTTTATATAGAAATATTAAGAATGTGACACTTGTCATAATCATGTTTATTAAGGATTTAAGTATGTTGATGAATAGTTTAAATAAAAGAAAGATCTACAAGCTCTAGATCCATCCAGCTGTTGTTAGGATCACATTTTGACTCAGTCAAAGCTGTTAATCAATTCAAAATATGCTGAAAAAGTGCAAATACGTGTTTTATATATCTACGTATGCTGATATATCGTAGCTTTAGGGGTGGATATATCGCCTACGGGAGATACAGAAAACACGTCGACTTCGCACAAACGAACGAACGGGGCTCGGGATATAGTTCTAGGCGATATATCGCCCAGGGTAGGCGAGATATCGCCCCTGGGAGTGATTTTTGAATACTTGAGGATTTTAAATTTCAAAACTTCCTTAACCACTTGGACCTACCCTTGAACGATTTTGACCGAGTTCTAGGCATCTGCTGAACGAAAATTCAAATCTTTTTCATTTTATATTCATTTATTTATTCATTTTAAAAATGGTTAGTTTCACTTCTTGAACTCAATAAATTTGACTTAGTACTCAGCCATTTCATTCATCATTCAAGCATTGTTCAGAGCCTCCAAGCTGCTAAGATTTCTATAGAGAGAAACACTTGGGTTTTGGGATAAAAGATTTTCCAATCTAAGCTTTTCTAAACACTTGAGAAGTAAGATATAATGTTATTTCGGTATCGAGGTATAGATAAAGTCATAAGATCATTCAAGGTATTCCTATCCTTTAGTTCAGTTCTTCATAGTTCATTTATTCCATTTTCTTTCAGATCCTAACTCTTGTTTATGATTCTTGTTTAGGTGTATAAGTTCCTTGAACATTAAGGTTTTCGGTAAGTTTCTACTTGGATGGTTTAGTTCTCTTTTTCATCTCTTTTTCTTTAGAAACTCACGATTCTTACTGTTGGTTTAAGGAGTGTTCCAAAATCCTGTTCTTGTCTCCATATCCATGTTTTTGGTAAGGAAAATAGGATAGATTATGTGTGTTTATATGTTTTGATATGTTTTATGCTATGATATGTGATATGTATATATGTATAAATATGTTTTGTAGTCACTTGGGGCTTATAGTTGCTTAGATAGCAAACCCCAAGAATTTTAATCATTTTCATGATTTAGAGTTATGATTTACCCTACCATGATTAGTAAACAGAGGACCTAGAGGGGTTATCATATACTATAGTTGTGATCTAACCTACCTCGATTAGTAGACATAGGACCTATAATGTTTTATCACATACCATGTTAATGAGTTAATGACCATTAATATTGTTGTCCTATATGATATACGTTTTTATAGTCATATGTTTTATAGTATATGTATATGATATAGTCTTATGTTTATAATTTATGATATATGTTGTTTGTAGATTTTCCTTGCTAGGCATTTGGCTCATTCCTTTCTTTTTAGCTTGATGCAGGGAAATGAACATGGAAGGCGGGAAAGATTCGTGGCAGCTTGGCATGTGTGTTGAGGATGACTGTACTGAATGGACTGATAGAAGATCGAGGATGACGTTGTTTAAAGTCTTTTAAATTATGCTTTTATGTATTTCAGCACTTATTATTTAAACAATTAATTTAAAGTTATGTTTTATGTTTCATAGCAATGGGTACCTACACTTTACTTTGTATTTGGCACAATAGTTTGGGTTTTAAATAAAGTTTTGTTATTTCTTATATATGTCTTCAAATTAGTAGTTATGTTTAGTAATTTTTAATGGTCCGAAGTCTATAATTAGTCGGGGCATTACATCAATTTATTTCTTAATTTACTCAATAAGTTTTTTCAATTAATTAATTAGAAAGTGTTATAATATAATTAAATTATTTAATTATAATTTTATTTTTATAATGAGTGTCATTTTATCCTAATTTTATCGAAATTTCCGCAGCATAAGGATTTTATTATAATGTATTCCAAAATTTTAAAGTCTACAAATGAAACTCTAAACATTTGAGAACACTCACATTATATCAAATAATCAAGTAACACAAAATTACTCATCAATTCGTATTAATTTATACTTAACTACCAAACGCATAAGCACACAATTCTAATTAACTAATTTATTAAAAGACAAATAACAAAATAAAATTTAATCTAATTTGGGTATCCATCATTTTTCATGCACTCCACATAAGTTTTAAAATTCATATACAATATAAACAAATTGTAACAAAATCAAAACCTCATAAAACTAAATCAAAATCAAAATCATATTCATAATTTTAATTCTATTTTATACATTTCCATTGATAATCATATAAATAAATTTAGCATATTTATTATTAACAACTATATTTAATATTATTCAATATTATTATTAATTAATAAAAAAATCACATTTAAAGTTATATTTTAATTAATTCATTACAATTTAATAATTCAACACATGCACATAAGAAACTTTAACATAACAACAAATATTTAACACAAAATGTATCATAATTTAAAGAGAAAGACATACTTTTCACATTCTTGTCTATAGCAAAAAAAAAAACTTTCCAGCTCTTCCAAGCGTCAACACAATTTTCACTATAAAAATATTTAATTAGTAAATAATAATACAATAAATACGACTTTCATAACAATAATTAATCTAATTTTTATAAAAACTACTAATTAATAAACATAAAACCAACCAATTTACTCAATATTATTTTAAAAAATAAAGATAAAAAAGTAAGGATGAAGATCATTTACCTTAACACACACAGAGATTGATGAAGGCAGTTCATGGCTAGAGCTCAGAGTACTGAGCTTGAAGGACTCCAAAAATGAGAGAGAGAAATAGAGAAAGAAAGGGATTGAGTGAGAAAAAGTGAGAGAGAAGGAAAAAGAGATTGAGTGAGAGATTTGGTGGTTGGGTGATAGAGGCAGAGAGGAGAGTGAGAGAAAACTTAGAGAGAGAAGAGGAAAATAGAGAGGAAGAAGACAAGACTTGACCTAGGTTATATCCAAGGGACCTTTTTTTTTGTGCTTTTCATAGCGCGGGCAAATCTACTAAATGTGTCGGCAATATTTTATTAAAAATATTATGTTGAAACAATGTTGTATCAATTATTTACCTGCATATTTTATACACTTTGTCTGTGCTTTAAAACGCGCCGATAAAAGGTTTCCTATCAACTTTTTCAACAGTTGTCAGCATGCGAGAATTTTCCCTCCAAAGATTTTGAGCACCCTTTGCCAACGCTTTGACACACCCCGAGAAAAAAAGAAAATTTCTTTCTTGATAACCCTGCGAAAGATTTTCCCTCAAAACCTTTTACTGACGCGTTTAGGAAATGGCGTCGGCAAAAACACTTAAGGTCACTTAAGGTTGCCCTGCTAAAAATCCTCCATTTTGATTTTGTGTAAGCCCCTTTTAACAACGCTTATCCTATAAAGGCGCTAGTGAATGTGATTTGTTGGGGTAGTATACCTTGTAAAACCATATTTCTTATGTAATATATTTTATTATCAATAAAGAATAGAAATACTTTTGTTTATCAATGCATTGCTCACGTGTTTTATTACATGATTATTTATTTAATACAAACGTCTATATAATCCTGAACATGTATAACTAGTTATTATAGTGACTAGGTCACAGATTATAATTGTAATTACATGTTCAAAAGATCTAGTCCTAATGTTAAATTAATGCACATGATTCTCATTGATTTAGTAATTTACGATATGATCTACTTACACAATGGTATGGTATCTTTTTCAAGATATTGGCAAAGGATGTATCTGCTTACATCAGACTAGAACTGACATTGGTTATTGATAGATAATATGTATCATTATTACCAAATCTAATCAGTGTCACAATGTTCACCACAGGTCAAGTTGATCTCAATTCTAAGTGATAATATTTTTATCAATTATATTATATGAATCTTTTGAATTGTTCGTTAAAAGATTACCCTACGACATAACCTACACTTATATCATGGAGACTCAATGGTGTAGCTGAATGAGAATATTTATCTTAGATATGAAATCTATAGTTTCCATAATAGAAGTGAATGATTTCCTTAATAGCTTAGTTAAAATGGTTAAATGATTAAGTACTCATTTCTGTAATTAAGTTTATGGAATTATCATTTATAAAGAACTTAGTGAAAATTAATGATAAAATACTTATGAGGGGTTAAACGGTAAAATTCACCCGACTGATTAGTAGGTCCGATAACTCTTGAATAAATTGTTTTTTTTATACTTTTAAGCTTATAAATGTTGAATTATGAAGAGTGGTGTTTTCTTATTATTGTTATTTTTAGTACATTTCTTTCCCTTTTTGTGTTGTTAGTGACTTTATTGTGTCTTTGTAGTTTTAAAGAGTTGAAAGTATGAAAACAATGCTTTTATGCATGAATTGTCTAAAGAGAAAGAGGAGAAGCAAATTGGAATCTACGTTGTCTTTTTGTTATGAAAATTCAGGTTCTGTTGAAGCACGGAAAATTTTGATGGAGCATTTCCATCAAGATTCAAGTGGAGCTTTTCAGCATGTGAAGGAAATTCATCTGGCACTTCATTAATTGAGCTGGAAAAGAATGCTGAGGTGCAAAACCAGAGAATTTAATGAGTATTTTGGAGCATTTTCAAGGGAGGAAAAGAAAGAAGTTTATGTCTGAAAAATGAAAGGGGCAATGTTGTCATTTGTCATCTAATTTGGGTAACCTAGCATCATTAAAAGAGAAGGCCAGCCACCATTGGAAAGGACCAACCACCATTTAGCTAAGGATTCAATGCAGAATCAATGAGAATTTCTTAACTCGACTCTTTATTGTTATTTTGTTGTGATCAATTTGTTTTCTGTTTGTTGATGATTATATTATGTTTTGTGCTAGATGATTTTTTTGTCTATTAGTAGCTCAAGTTGTTTCTTGCTATATTTTCTCTTTTATTTTGTGAATAATTAGTTGTAGTTGATGTTTCTTTGGTGATTTTGCGCAGTGAGAACCAAGATTTTAGTTCTCTGCATCTTGTTTGTGTTGCTAGTCAAAAAGTTATTTTTTTGTTTTAGTGTAGTTGTCTAGTTTGTCTTGGTTTGTATTTTGTTGTCATTTTCTTAAGAGGATGTGTGTTTCTTTAGTTGGTACTTAACTCGGGGCTCGAAGATGAACCATATAATTTTTTTTTAAAAAAATCCACCACTGTGCCTCCTGTTGGTGTTACTAACTAATAGTACTCAAATGTTCATGGAGTTTGAACAATCTTGATTATTGTGTGGATCCCAATTTTGTGTTTATAGTTTGACCAATAATTTCTTGAACTCTTAAAGCTAGCTAGATTTTTGGGAGAACTTAAGTTTATAGAATTGCTTACTGATTCCCTTGAGGTGAAATCGTAGACAACACTTAGCCAATGACATGATTTAGTCCATCTTTGGACCGTTTGAGCCTTTCAAACTAACCATGTTATAATTTGTATCACTAGTCACCCCCATTGAGCTTAATTGAATCTTTTTCTTTCTTTGCCACATGTTCACCAAAGCTATATATACATCATTTCACCATACCCTTTGAACACCTTGGTCTTTCTAGGATATATATTGATTGTTGTATCATGAGGGAGGATGAGAGGAGAGTATTCTTGTTGAGTGGTATTTTGGTGAGTGCTTTCATTGTTTTCGTTTCTTGTTTTCAATAATGGGGACAATGTTGACTATTAAGTTTGTGGGAAGTGTGTCTCATCTTATTGTCTTCTTGCCATGTGTATGTGTTTATAATTGAAGAAAAAATACAAAAAAAAAATTGAAAAAAAAGTGTATATACAAAGAAAAGAGTGCACCCCTAGAAATGAGAAAGAAATATATATAAAAAAAGTTTTCAAATGGTATAAATATAGTTAAAAGTAAGTTTGGAGGTGCGCCTTCGTAGAAAAAATATAGTTTGTGTTATTTGGTTTCTTTGTTGAATAATGGCAAGAGAGATATTCAAATTGTATGGGAAACTCTTTTGGTGAAGTGATTTTGAGATCTTACTCGGTCTTAGGAAAATGAAGGTGCTTCTATGGTAATTTGAGCCAAAAATGACTTCTTTAACCACCTTCCCCTAAGCCTAACATTACAAGCTTGATAAAGTCTTTTTGATCTTTGGTTTGGTGTTTGTCTACATTAGTGGAGAGGGAATAATTAAGTCAACTTATGGAGACAATTATTAGGCTTTAGGATCAAAGTCTAGTTTATTTTGGGGAGGAATTGAGAATGTTTGAGAAGATTTATATTCACACTTAAAGGAGAAACGCTTGATTCTTGGTTTGATAGCATCAATAACATTTGAGGAATTTTGTTGAAAGCATTTGAAATAGGCATCATCATCACCATTAATCATCTTTTCAATAAATTTCGAAGAGCATTTACCTTGTTAATCATAATACTAAGTAAACATTTCCTCTTTTTGTGTGTCTTTTGTGGTGTTTAGCTTTTGTGTGTATGTGTCTTGTTTTGAGTTAATTTTTCTTATGCTTATCTTTATTTCTTTCTCGATTCATCACTCGCGGACGGGCAATGACATAAGTTTGGGGGTGTGATAACTCTTGAATGAAGAGTTATTTTTATACTTTTAAGCTTATAAATGTCGAATTAGGAAGAGTGATGTTTGCTTATTGTTATTATTATTAGTTAATTTCTTTCCCATTTTGTCTTGTTAGTGAGTTTATTCTGACTTTGTAGTTTTTAAGAGTTGAAAGTATTAAAACAATGATTTTATGCACGAATTGTCTAAAGAAAAAGAGGATGTAATGTCTCAAATTCGCTATTAAGGCTGAGTGCCTTGATTACTATGCCAGAAGGGCATAATTGAATATATATCCGTGGATTTAATTGAATATATGTGAAATATATGAGTTATATTAAGATATAACTATTTATGCATGCTTATGGGCATTAAATGTGACTGTGGGCCCCTTTTTGTGAAAAAAATGCATTTTCGTAATTTTGACTCATTAAGGGTATAATTGTAATTATGTGTTATGTTATTGGATACACATTACTATGTAGATATATTTGCGATAACTAACTCAAGTTGATCCTTTAGAGTGATTTGGCAAAAAAGTCACAACGAAGATTTATACCCAACTTTGGGTGAGCCAAGGGATATTTTGGTAATTCGCGTACTTTGGGAATTATTGAGATATTATTGGGGAAAAATATTCATATTTGGAGGATTCGTAACTTAATGGGAAAATTAGGAATGTAAATTGAGGTTTAATGGCATTAGTGGCAAATGATAAAATTTCCCTTGGCTGGCTTTGAGTTTTAGGGAGGCAAAGGGTAAAATGGTCAATTAACCCTTGGTTTAGACCCAAGGCAACTGCATCCCTTCCCATTCACGTGTAAGATCCCCCTCTCCTCTTTGGTTACTCTCAAACATTCTCCCAAGAGAGCAAGGCACAAAGGCTAGAATTTGAGGAGATTTCCTTGGAAGTTTGGGGTGTTGGGGAGGATTAAGGGGCTGCATATTCATCCTCACTCTAGGAGAATCGAAATTCAGAGGTAAGTTGTCAACTTTTGAGTTCTTTCTTGCTTCATGGTTATGTTCTTGAATTTTGGGAGTTTGAGGTGTTTTAATTGAGATTGAAGTGCTTAGAGTTAGGTTTTGGGTGTACTGAGTTTTGTTGCCTTTAACTTTGGTGTGTTGTTGTATGTGTTTTGGGTTTCAAATTTGGTGGCTGGGAGTTTGAGTTCTAAGCTCAAAATTTCAATTGTTGGTATGTTGTAGTTTGATGAATTTTGGTGCATTATTGAAGTTGGTTAATGTTGATAATAGGATGTTTGGGATGTATAAGGTTCTTTATGGTCGCAAATCTACTACAATACTAATTTGGGGTCGATTTTCTGGGTTTGGTATGCAGGGGAATCACAGTTTTGGTTTTGGGGAAGAACATGTTAGCTTCAGGGAAATTTTTGGGTTTCTGGTGACCACACTAGTGTCCCAGAAACCAGGGGATTTGATTTTTGATTTTTTGGTTTTGGAGTTAGTGGCGCGACCGCGCTGGCTTAGGGCGTGACCACGCCAGTACCTCAGAAAGTCCAAATTTTCTGCAGATACCATCGCACTAGGTGTCCCAAAGTGTGATTTTGCTGATTTTAGGATTAGGGCTTGGGGAGTTTGGGAATCTATTTGATGGCCCACTTGGGGCTCGGGGGACGTTTCTAACGGCCCAGCATCTAGGAGTAGGAATTTTTAAGAATAGGGTCTAGGGTGAGGCTCGAGATTTGAAGTTAACCCTTAATAAGAGTATGTTTGTGTTGTGGCTAGATCATGGCAAGGCTCGGGATTAGGATCATACTTGAGGTCGTATTGTCTGTCGCATTGAACTTAAGGTAAAAACATTGCACCTAGGTTGTGATCGGGGCTCAGACCCATGTAAAAATATATGAGTATGACTATGACTATATTTGAGAATATGGCTGTAACTGTATTTGAGAATATTTAGTAGTGCATGCTTGTATATGTTGTATCTGATTGTGTGTTGTACAATATATTTGTGATTATATCTATTATGAAGGTCGGCCTAAGAGCGTTGGTGTAACGTCCCAAATTACCTAATAAGGCTTAGGGCCTTGATTAGGGGTCCAGGATGGAAATTTATGAGAATTATAGATATATGTTGTGTATGCATGTAAATTATGTGATTATGTGGGTTGCATGATAATATGATTAGATATACATGTTTAGGTATATTAAATATGCATGTGGGCCCGTTTCTTATTAGAATGGAAATTTTCCTAATTTGGCCTGTTATGGGCATAATTATATATATGTGCATATCTGTGATATATGTGAGAGACCACATTATTATGTGGGTTTATTTGAGTTTCTCGGCATGAGAGGATCCTAGGGAGCAAGTTAGCGGGAAAAGTCACAACGGGACCTAATACCTGACTCGGGGCGAGTCAAGGGGTATTTTGGATATCTAGCACATTACCAGGATATCGGATAATGGGAGTAAATATTTGAGGATATATTTGGAGTTAGTGAGATTAGGAGGGAGTTTTGGGAGTTTTAACCATTTTTCCCTCGGGGACGTTTTTGGGTACCCTGAGCCCTCGAGATTCACTTAGAGTTACTTGAACTCTAAGTAACCTCCCATAAACAAACAACATAAGGAAAAACAGAGGAACACACACACACACACAAACACACACACACACTCTCTCTCTCTCTTGGTTCATTGGGATTTTGCGTGATTTAAGGAGAATTGAGGCAAGTTTAGGCTTAGGATTGCTTGGGGAAAAGCTTAGCATCACTTAGGACAGCCAAGGTAACGAATCCTAGCTTTAACTCCCTGAATTTTCTCTGGTTTTAGTTAAGTTTCAGAGTTTAGAAACTTAATTCTGTATTTTGAGATTTGAGGAGGTTTTTGGTCAAGTTATTGCATGGGTTTTTGATGATATTGGGCTGCTGAATTGTTTGATAACTTTAATTTTGGGATTGGGGCTATGTTTTTATAGGTTTATGGTTAGTTTTGGTTTGAAGAAACGAAGGAAAATTCTAGGTTTTAATGGCGAGTCACAGCCCTGTTCATGGGGCACTGCGACTCCCATGAACAGGAAGGAGGAGGAGGTGTCGAACCTCCATTTGAGCCACAGTGCAAGTAGGGGCGCGCCGCGACGCATGTCGAAACTGAGGGGTTCCCTTGTCTCTCTAACTTGGGGCGGGCTACGGGTCCTTCATTTTAAGTTGCGGCACCTAAAGGGTTTTCAGCCCCAGGAGGGTTTTTGAGTGTGAGAACTCAAGCCTAAGGGCTCGGAATCGATCCTAATACCCGTTTTAGTAGAATTCGAAGTTTCGGAGGCTAGGACTTGGTTCGGAAGCCTTTATACGCTCTTTATTGACAGGATTTTATATTATGGTTGTGACAAGGTTATCTCTAGGGGCTCAAAACAAGGATCGTGCTCAAGGGTTGTTCTTAATATACACTACACTCGAACCTGAGGTAAGAAAATTGCACCCAGTCTGCGTTTAGGGCTCGACCCAATTATAGTACATAATTAATGTTATGTTGAGAATGTTTTATTAAACATATTGAATGTGATGTGTTTACCTATGTTATGTAATAATTGTTGATCTGTATATCTGATTGGAGAAATTCAGCTTATAAGCTGAAGATTTATCTATGTTATCTGATGAGGGGCTTGGCTTAGTGGTCAAGGGCATAGTCGATTTAAAGGACTCGACTAATCAGTCGAATTGTGAAGACTCGACTTATCAATCGGAGGTAAAGACTCGACTTATCAGTCGAAGGGAAAGACTTAACTTATCAGTCGAAGGCTAAGACTTGACTTATTAGTCGAAGGTTAAGACTCGACTTATCACTCGAAGGTTGAGACTCAACTAATCAGTCGAATGTTAAGACTCGACTTAACAGTCGAAGGATAAGACTCGACCTATTGGTCGAAGGGTAGGACTCAACCTATTGGTCGAAGGGTAAGACTCGACTTATTAGTCAGCGGTTAAAGGTACGACTTATCAATCTAAGATTCAAAGACTTAACTTATTAGTTAATGGTGAAAGGACTTGGCTTATGAGTCGAGAGTTTTAAAGGCTTGACTTAGAAGTTGAGGGCGGTAATAGTGTGTTGAATGCTGGCTGATATGGTTAAGTCGACCCAAAAGTGAGAAACATGCTTGAACGCCCCTAGGGAAGTCTAGAATGTGAAGCATCAGACCCACTTGACCAGCTCAAAGGCTAATTATGTGAGAGATGAGCACTAAAGCCCTAGTGTGACTCTATAGTGAATTATATGAGTTAATTGCATGCATGAGTAGGGTTATTGCTACTAGCATGCTAGTTATGATTCTATGATCTAATAATGTACTGCTTATAAGCATGTTTATGTTTTCTTGCTGAGCCTTGGCTCACTGGTGCTAAATGGTGTAGGGAAAGGAAAGGAAAAGCCAAGCCAGCCATGAGTTGGAGAGCTTTAGGGGCAGAGTGTAGATATGCGGCCTGCTTGTTCACCAAGGCTGAGGCTATCAATTATAACTAGGGTTGGACCCTGATTTTACCGCCTAGGTCGGCTTTTGTATTTATTTTTGGGTTTGTAACCGTTTTTAACTACGATGGGATCCCATGTATGGAAGTTAAACGCTTTTAATAAAATGGTTGACTTTTGAATAAAAATTTTCGTACCTAAACTTGTTGTTAGTTTTCATTACACGATTTAAACTCAAATGACTCGTTTAGAGAGTTAAGAAATATTTCAACTAAATAGTGTAATGGTCCTAGATTAGGAGGATGTTACAACCGGGGGCCGATAGCAAGCTTGACGAACGCAGCCCGACCTAAGCATGCCGAGGTCGGCAATAAGATCAGTGGACTCGGCCTAAGGGCGTCGGGCCTGAACGTTATACAAATAAAAAGAAGTGCTAATTGCACTTAACTAACCATATTTATTATTGAGACCGGAGTTTGTGTTTGATTGAGCAGATTATCACTACTAAGCTTATTTCTTATATCTTGTTACTGATGGAATTTATTGATTTAAGTTTACTGTTTATATATTGTTGCTCATTTGTACTTGTTGATTTATGTTTTCTTCCTGGGCCTTGGCTAATGGGTGCTATGTGGTGCACGTAAGGGAAAGGGATGGTCGAACCAGCCATGAGTTGGAGAGCTTCAGGGGCGGTGTGTACATATGCAGCCTACTCGACCGTCACGACCGAGATAGCCTAGGAGGGACTAGGGTTGAACTCTATTTTGCCTCTTAGGACGGCTAATTTATATTCCATTTGTCTTTTATCAGTTTGTAACCACTTTTTGGGATCCCGTGTACAAACTTAATATTTTTAATGAAAAATCATTACTTCATTGACCAAAATTTTTAATACCTAACCTTGAACTAGTCTTTAATTACACATTTAAGTCCAAATGACTCGCTTAGCGAGTTAAGCATTATTTTAAACACACAGTGTCACGGTCTTGGCTAACCAGAGTGTTACAGAGGGGAAGCAAATCGGAATCTAAGTTGTCTTTTTGTGCTGAAAATTCAAGTTTTGTTATAATAGAGAAAATTTTGCTGGAGCATTTCGATCATTATTCACGTAGAGTTTTTCAGCATGTGAAGGAAAGTCGCCTATCACTTCATTAATTGAGCTGGAAAAGAATGTTGAGGTGGAAAAACCAGAGAATTTAATTAGTATTTTGGAGTATTTTCAAGGGAGGAAAATAAGGAAGTTCATGTCTGAAAAATGGAAAAGGCAATGTTGTCTTGTCATCTAATTTGGGAAACCTAGCATCATTGAAAGAGAAGGCCAGATACCATTGGAAAAGACTAGCTGCCATTATAGAGAGAGGAACACAAAAAATGAAGAAGAAGAAGAAGAAGAAGAAGAAATTCGAAGCTTGAGGAGGAAAATTCAATGAAGAAAAGGAAGAGGAGGAGGAGAAGATTATTGTTTCATCATCTTTGGCTTGTTTTCTCCTCTTTAGTCTCATTTAGTTTGTAATTTCTATAGCCATTTCTATTTGAATACCCATAAGTAAATTTTATTTTGGATTTGTGTTCTTGAATTTAGTCATGAAATAATTCTTTTGATGCTTGAATTATTAATGAACCCTATGTCTTAGTGTTTAAATTTCTATCACTGTATTTTAGCAAAAATTCTCATTGTTCATTCATATGTGCTTAATGGTTAATTCTTGTTGTTTCTTGCTAATCAATGGAAATATAATGAGTTATATTTGTTGCTAGAAAGTTTGTATATAATGGATGAACTTGAATGACATAAGATTATAACCTTTGTTAGGTTATGCTTAGTGAATAACATAGGGATGTGTTATTTGCCTTGTCTAATTATTGAGAATTGAAGCTTAAAATTGTATTCTTAAACCTGATTTGGCATAGAGATATGTTTAATTAGGTGAAGGAATTGATACCTTGGGATTCGGAAAAGTTCTATGAACTTGTGTTGAATTCATGTTATTGCTAAAATTTTTGTTGTAGCAAGCAGTTCAGGTACTTTAATAATTCAGGGGATTTAATAATTCAAGTCCATTTCACTAATTCAAGTTTCTCTTGATTTTAAATTTTTTATCTTAGTTTACTTTAAGCATTTTAATTTTTTTTTATAATTAGTCTAGTGTAAAAATCAACCCACATTACTTTTCACAATTATTAAATTATTTAGTAATTGATTTGTGCACGATTATTTGCTAATTCAATCCCCTGAAGACGATACTCATTCTTATCATTTTATTACTTTTTGACTATGTCCACTTGCACATTTATATATAGTGGAGTCACGAGGAATTAATAAATTGTGAGCTAATTTATTCTATAAAGATACTCACGAGAAATTATTGTAGCTTTTACTCTTGGATTCATGGTCCCCACGTCGTCTTTGATTAAATCTGTTGACCCTCGATTTGGCCAACGACACGGAGTAAGATTAACGACAAAGAAATAAGAAAACAACCAGGAATGGAATCAAATGGTAAAGAAATGACACAGATGATTTATAGTGGTTCGGCCCCAACAATGTGGTAACAACCTACGTCCACTTAGTGTTATTATTGATGTTGAATCCCAATGCCGTGATCAAAGAACTAGGGTTCTTGAGTTTCACAAACCTTGGGAGAATTACAACAAAATGGTGGATAATCACACTTACGCTCTTTCTATGAGTATATCAAAAATAGGTTCAAAAGTCCCTTCCTTGAGCCCTCTCATTCATATTTTTAGGCTCAAGGGGGTTACATGGGCCAATGGGCCTTAATCATCCTTAATATCAGCATATCAAGGCAATAAAGAAGAAATAATAAATGTAGTTATTACAAGATTACATATCTTTAAAGGAAATAAACCGAAGCATGCGACCATGCTAGTCGCATCTAATCATGAGATCTAATAAAGCAACAAGGAGTTGGTCGATAGTCGAACAACACCTCTTCACTTTGACGCTGCCACGTGCCAACCACGCGTGAGAAATTCTTGCCACGTAATCATAAGCCATTTTTGGGTAAACATTTCCCCCCAAGTTTATTTTACTGCCATTAGCATAAAGAAAACTTAGGAAACTGACCCTTCGTGTACCCCACCAAATCTGTCAGAGCCGCCCATGCCTTTTCGAAAAAGGTAACCAATCATGTCCAATTAGGTCTTTTCGGTTTCCCAAAAAATTGTCTGATGGCTATTGCGTTTCCCTATGCTTTGAAAAAAGTAATTCCATGATTACCTCTTTTACAATGCCACAATCAATATAAATAATCCCCCAAGATCGTTTTTTACCCTTTACTTTTTACTTTCTCCTCAAGAACACTGATGAACAGAGCCAAACAAACCCAGAAACTTTCATCGCTGATCCAAGGTACTTCTGCTCAGTTTTTCGAGACGCATGTGTTCGTACTCTAATTTTTATTCAAGTAAGTTTTCTGAACCTTTTAGTTATTTGAGATGCCATGCAACACCTGTTTCATCTTCGTTTTGTATTCTAAGTTTTTGAGCATTTTCGACTGTTCTTGAAAAAAAATTGCTTCGGGGTAGACGATTACACTGATCTGTGTTTGATAGGGTAGTGAAATAATGCTTTATAGGGGTTAAGAATCAGTTTGGTAGTTAAGATTATAACTTTAAGGCATGAAATCGAAGTAAAAATTTGATTTCTACTTTTTAATCCATTTTATAAACTGTTAGCTTGAAATATAGCATTTTTTGTCAAAATGCTGCTGGTCGTATAAAAGCTTAACTTTTGAACACCTTGATCCTTCTGGCCATTAGATTCTCATCTCCCCTTTTCTGTTCACATATTTTCATGCTAGATCCGTGGGGAGGTGAGAGGCCAATCGATGAAGATTTGCTGGCTCAACTGCTTGAGGACGGAGAACAACCATCATGGCTAGTTTCAGAGATCCCTTTTTCTCGAAACACCCCAAGTAATCCTTTGACCCCACCTCACCACACGGGTCAAGTAAATTCTACAACCCCGAAAAAGAATTCATCCAACCCTTCATCAAATCAGCCTGCTCCTCGGGCTGAAATTCCTTCAACTAGTGGTCAAGATGAAAGTACTCCCGATCCAGAAATCCAAAATCAAGCCCAACTTCAAAACGTCATTCGACCAGATGTAGAATGGTACGTTGCTCCCCCTAGCCAAATATCGGTTAGGATGATAGCCAACTATCTTAGGAAGTACAGACTTCCTGGGGTAACCTTAGTTCGACCGACCAGAGACCAACGGGCAAACCTGCCTGGAGGCGCCTGGTCGAGGTATCATATTGAGGCAAGAGTGATCCTGCCTCTCCATCGTTTCTTCCAAGGAGTGGCCAACTATTTTGGGGTCTCTCCTTTCCAAATAACCCCAAATGGGTATAGAATGCTCTCCGCACTCTATATCCTTTACAGTCATAAGAAGTGGCCTGTTCCTACACCACACAAGGTCAACTGCCTGTTCGACCTCAAATCCAACCCCAACCAAGAACATACGGGGTTTTTTCATCATTGCCACCAGGAAACAACCTTCAAAACCAATGTGGGAAAGTACCATCTAGAGTACTTTTTGACTTCTGACATGGTCGCCAACAACATGGCCTTCACTCAAGGAGGTAATATCTTTGCTCTCCTAGTCGTTTATTTTCCTTGTATTTTATCTGCATTCCCCTTAGAGTTTTAGCATTTTTCAGGTCCATGGCTACTCCAGCCTTTGAGGGCTTTCTGGCTGGAGCGGAGGACTTGGATTGGGAGTCCGCTCAGGTGGCGCACTCAGTGGCTGATGCAGTTGAGAGGCCGTCACAGCTTGTCCTCGAGCCAATTGAATGGATGCTTCAAGAGCGGCCATGGAATCCCTCTGTCGACGGTCCATGTTTGCCTGCCGCTCATTCAGCTCCTGGCGCTGACGCTCAATCTCCCTTTGCTGCAGCGTCAAGGTTTCCGCTGCATTCTCCCGATTGGCCTTCAGATTGGCCAACTCTTCTTGCAACACCCCCAGTTTTTCCCTCAGCGTCTTCGAATCTAATTCCTCCTCTTCGAATTCCAAATGTAGTTCATTCTCAGCCACATTTGGAGGAGGAGGTAGAGATGATGCAGCGTTAGCGGTCTGTCCATCTCTCTTGGATGTCTTTGCCATTTGATCTTCTTAAAACTTCTTGATCAAGCTCTTAATAAAAGTACCAGAATGTTGACCCTCGATTTTGCCAATGACACGAGGTCAAATTAATGACAAAGAAATAAGAAAACAACCAAGAATGGAATCAAATGGTAAAGAAATGACACAGATGATTTCTAGTGGTTCGACCCCAACAATGTGGTAACAACCTACGTCCACTTATAGTTATTATTGATGTTTAATCCCAATGCCATGATCAAAGAACTAGGGTTCTTGAGTTTCACAAACCTTAGAAGAATTACAACAAAATGGTGGATAATCACACTTATGCTCTTTCTATGAGTATATCAAAAATAGGTTCAAAAGTCCTTTCTTTGAGCCCTCTCATTCATATTTATAGGCTCAAGGGGGTTACATGGACCAATGGGCCTTAATTATCCTTAATATCAGCGTATCAAGGCAATAAAGAGGAAATAATAAATGTAGTTATTACAAGATTACATATCTTTAAAGGAAATAAACCGAAGCATGCGACCATGCTGGTCTCATTTAATCGCGAGATCTGATAAAGCAACAAGGAGTTGGTCGATAGTCGAACAGCACCTCTTCACTTTGACGCTGCCACGTGCCAACCACGTGTGAGAAATTCTTGCCACGTAATCAGATGCCATTTTTGGGTAAACAAAATCAAATCTAAATGTCTCAAATAATTGATTTAATTATCAATTTATATTATCGAATTAACTTTGTCAATTTTGTGATATTTACATGAATTGTGAATTAGTAAAAAGGATAGTTTTATTGCAAAATATTGGGCATATTTATTAATAATGATAAATTTTTATTAATATTAATAAATAATATTAAATCAAGTTTCAAATTATAAATAGTTATTTGAATAATGAATTAATTAATTATAAAATGGATAAATAAAAGGGTCCTGAATTTGAGTCAATTGGTCCTTAAATTTAAGACACTTCATGAGTTCAATCCATATGATGTGGCCAGCCATGATAGGGTTTTATTTACATTTTATTTTTTTAATTAAGAGAATAAGCACATGGATGTGTGTAATGCCTTGGTTACCCCAGAACTGTTACGGTGAACGGTGAACTAGAAATTTGACCCGCTACCCGAGTCCTTTGGTTAAAAACGTGTTCTAAGTGTTATTAACAGGTTAAGGTGGAAAATCAATAAAAAGGAAAGGATATATTTTATTAAATACATAAAACTATTTATGGGCCCACAAGTACATTTGCAAGTTATTTACAACTCAAAAAGGTCATTACTGTTTCAAAATTTTAAACCCGCCGACCTAAGCGGCAAAAATAGGGTAAACCCACTAGTTCCTTTGAGAACTCCTTGGCCGTGGTGGTCAAGCGGCCGCATATGTATACATCACCACCTAAGCTCTCCACTGAAGGCTAGGTGAGCTTTTCTTTCCCTTTACCTGCACCACATAGCACCCATGAGCCAAGGCCCAGCAAGAAAACACAATAAAGCATGGTATAATATCAATAATGATCGTAATAATCATTCAGGACCATCAGTCCAAACAAATAGGTGACAGTCGCAAAAGTCACTAAATTGGGTCCAGCTCCCTTTAGCCTTGTATCGATAGGGTCACCGGGGCTTTATAGATAAGTGAACTTTTATTAGTTCGAACAAGATAGGTACATGGTGACTAATCACCAACATAACCTTCCTCATGACCTTAGAGTCATAACCTTGGAACAGCTTTCCCTAGCCATGTGACAAGCAGTCACCAGGGCCTTAAGCCCTGGCTCTAGTAACTAGTCTTAGACCAGACAAGTGCTTATAAGTTCATTGACCTTAGGGTCGGTCCAACATTAATTCCTTTGAGCCATTCAACACTGATATCGATTAGATCTAATCTTCATTTGGCTCGGCGTTCATGACGCTATGCCATTTCTGACTCTTAGGTCAGTGTCCCTGACTAGTTAGTACATATACAAGTATACAACATTTGCTAGCATTCAATAGGAAATTCATGTCCACATTTATCAATCAACATGCCTGAATACAATCACGCATGTCACATATACACAGGGTGCAGTTTTCTTACCTCAGGTTCGAGTGAGAAATAATATAAGAACTACCCTTGAGAACGCTCAACCTTTAGATTCCTTAACGGTTACCTAATCATAACCAATTAGAAACCATCAATAAAGTAAATCAATGAATGTTTCACAATCTAAACCACACTCCCGGGATCAACCCCTCACTCTCGGGACTCTCAAACTACTCAAAAGGGGTAAAGGAACCAACCCCCCGAGCCTTAAAAACCATCCCGAGCCCTAAAAATAACTTTCCCTGAAACTGACCTAGCGCCTAGGCGCTGCCAACCAGCGCTGGGGCGCTGCCCTAGAAATAACGAGGGCTACTCTCTGCCCTGCATAGCGCTTGGGCGCTAGGACTGGCGCTGGGGCGTAAACTTCAGACCAACAGCTCCCCTGATTTTCCCTCCTTGCGATTCCCCTTAAAACCAACCTTCTAAACCAATCCCAAACCTTACCAAAACATCCAATTCAGCCCCTAAACCTCATCTACATCACCCCCTCACCAAAACCCAATCAAACATACACAAAATCTCCCATTGATTCCAACTATCCACATCAAAATCTATAGGCTTAAAACTAAAAGAAAAACAGAGTATAACTTAAAAATCATGGATAATTTCTTACCTCCAGCAGGTTTTGAATCCTCCTTAGTAGATGAACAAAGTCTATAACCTCCAAGCTTTGATTTCCTAGCTTGATACTTCAATTTGGGACCAAAAACCTCAAAGGGAGATAGGGAGAAGATGATTTACGGGAAGGAGAAGCCTTGCTCTGTTTTTGCTCTATATGTTTCTACAGCCAACTTAAACCATATATATCCTAAGTCAAATGACCGTAATGCCCCTAGGTCATTTAAAGTTTCTAAAGTCTCCCCAAGGGTAAAATCGTCATCTTTCACCTATTTCGTTAATCATAATTAACGCTCTCCAATTCCTGCTATTCTCAATAATCCC